>NC_057807.1:427663190-427670343 GCF_018294505.1 Triticum aestivum
CGCCCTGCATCCACCACCACGCCGTCGTGCTGCTGGATCTTCATCAACCTCTCCTTCCCCCTTGCTGGATCAAGAAGGAGGAGACGTCTCCCGTCCCGTACGTGTGTTGAACACGGAGGTGCCGTCCGTTCGGCGCTGGTCATCGGTGATTTGGATCACGTCGAGTACGACTACATCATCACCTTGCAAGCTTCCGCACTCGATCTACAAGTGGTATGTAGATGCAAACTCTCTCCCTAGACTCGTTGCTTAGATGAACTCATAGATGGATCTTGGTGAAACCGTAGGAAATTTTTTTTATTTTCTGCAGCGTTCCCAAACAGTGGCATCATGAGCTAGGTCTATGCGTAGTTCTCTTTGCACGAGTAGAACACAACTTTGTTGTGGGCGTGGATTTTGTCATCTTACTTGCCTCTACTAGTCTTTTCTTGCTCAACGGTATTGTGGGATGAAGCGGCCCGGACCAACCTTACACGTACACTTACGTGAGACCGGTTCCACCGACTGACATGCACAAGTTGCATAAGGTGGCTGGCGGGTGTCTGTCTCTCCCACCTTAGTTGGAGCGGAATCGATGAACAGGGCCCTAATGAAGGGTAAATAGAAGTTGACAAAATCACGTTGTGGTGATTCGTAGGTAAGAAAACGTTCTTGCTAGAACCCAATTGCAGCCACGTAAAAGATGCAACAACAATTAGAGGACGTCTAACTTGTTTTTGCAGCGATTGATCATGTGATGTGATATGGCCAGAAGTTGTGATGAATGATGAATTGTGATGTATGAGATCATGTTCTTTGTAATAGGATTCACGACTTGCATGTCGATGAGTATGACAACCGGCAGGAGCCATAGGAGTTGTCATTATTTTTTTTGTATGACCTGCGTGTCATTGAATAACGTCATGTAAACTACTTTACTTTATTGCTAAACGTTAGTCATAGAAGTAGAAGTAGTCGTTGGCGTGACAACTTCATGAAGACACGATGATGGAGATCATGATGATGGAGATCATGGTGTCAAGCCGGTGACAAGATGATCATGGAGCCCCGAAGATGAAGATCAATGGAGCTATATGATATTGGCCATATCATGTCACAACTATATAATTGCATGTGATGTTTATTATGTATTATGCATCTTGTTTACTTAGGACAACGGTAGTAAATAAGATGATCCCTTATAAAATTTCAAGAAGTGTTCTCCCCTAACTGTGCACCGTTGCTACAGTTCGTCGTTTCTAAGCACCACGTGATGATCGGGTGTGATGGATTCTTACGTTCACATACAACGGGTGTAAGACAGTTTTACACAGCGAAAACACTTAGGGTTAACTTGACGAGCCTAGCATGTGCAGACATGGCCTCGGAACACGGAGACCGAAAGGTCGAACACGAGTCGTATGGAAGATACGATCAACATGAAAATGTTCACCGACGATGACTAGTCCGTCTCACGTGATGATCGGACACGGACTAGTCGACTCGGATCGTGTAACACTTAGATGACTAAAGGGATGTCTAATCTAAGTGGGAGTTCATAATTTGATTAGAACTTTATTATCATGAACTTAGTCTAAAACCTTTGCAAATATGTCTTGTAGATCAATGGCCAACGCTAATGTCAACTTCAACGTGTTCCTAGAGAAAACCAAGCTGAAAGATGATGGCAGCAACTATACGGACTGGGTCCGGAACCTGAGGATCATCCTCATAGCTGCCAGGAAACAATATGTCCTAGAAGGACCGCTAGGTGACGCTCCCGTCCCAGAGAACCAAGACATTATGAATGCTTGGCAGTCTCGCGCTGATGATTACTCCCTCGTTCAGTGCGGCATGCTTTACAGCTTAGAACCGGGGCTCCAAAAGCATTTTGAGCATCACGGAGCATATGAGATGTTCGAAGAGCTGAAACTAGTTTTTCAAGCTCATGCCCGGGTCGAGAGATATGATGTCTCCGACAAGTTCTACAGTTGTAAGATGGAGGAGAACAGTTCTGTCAGTGAGCACATCCTGAAGATGTCTGGGTTGCACAACCGTATGACCCAGCTGAACATTAACCTCCCAGATGAGGCGGTCATTGACAGAATCCTCCAGTCGCTCCCACCAAGCTACAAGAGCTTTGTGATGAACTACAACATGCAGGGAATGGAAAAGACCATTCCTGAAGTGTTCTCGATGCTGAAGTCAGCAGAGGCTGAAATCAAGAAAGAACATCAAGTGTTGATGGTCAATAAGACCACTAAGTTCAAGAAGGGCAAGGGTAAGAAGAACTTTAAGAAGGACGGCAAAGATGTTGCCGCGCCTGGTAAGCCAGTTGCCGGGAAGAAGTCAAAGAATGGACCCAAGCCTGAGACTGAGTGCTTTTATTGCAAGGGGAAGGTCACTGGAAGCGGAACTGCCCCAAATACTTAGCGGATAAGAAGGCCGGCAACACCAAAGGTATATTTGATATACATGTGATTGATGTGTACCTTACCAGTACTCGTAGTAACTCCTGGGTATTTGATACCGGTGCCGTTGCTCATATTTGTAACTCACAGCAGGAGCTGCGGAATAAACGGAGACTGGCGAAGGACGAGGTGATGATGCGCGTCGGGAATGGTTCCAGAGTCGATGTGATCGCCGTCGGCACACTGCCTCTACATTTACCTACGGGATTAGTTTTGAACCTTAATAATTGTTATTTAGTGCCAAGTTTGAGCATGAACATTGTATCAGGATCTCGTTTAATACGAGATGGCTACTCATTTAAGTCTGAGAATAATGGTTGTTCGATTTATATGAGAGATATGTTTTATGGTCATGCTCCGATGGTCAATGGTTTATTCTTAATGAATCTCGAGCGTAATATTACACATGTTTATAGTGTAGATGCCAAAAGATTTAAAGTTGATAACGATAGTCCCACATACTTGTGGCACTGCCGCCTTGGTCACATTGGTGTCAAGCGCATGAAGAAGCTCCATGCCGATGGACTTTTAGAGTCTCTTGATTATGAATCGTTTGACACGTGCGAACCATGCCTCTTGGGCAAAATGACCAAGACTCCGTTCTCCAGAACAATGGAGCGAGCAACCAACTTGTTGGAAATCATACATACCGATGTGTGCGGTCCAATGAGCGTTGAGGCTCGCGGAGGATATCGTTATGTTCTCACTCTCACAGATGACTTGAGTAGATATGGGTATGTCTACTTAATGAAACACAAGTCTTAGACCTTTGAAAAGTTCAAGGAATTTCAGAATGAGGTGGAGAATCAACGTGACCGAAAGATAAAATTCTTACGATCAGATCGTGGAGGAGAATACTTAAGTCACGAATTTGGTACACACTTAAAGAAATGTGGAATCGTTTCACAGCTCACGCCGCCTGGAACACCTCAGTGAAACGGTGTGTCCGAACGTCGTAATCACACTCTATTGGATATGGTGCGGTCTATGATGTCTCTTACCGATTTACCGCTATCATTTTGGGATACGCTCTAGAGACAGCTACATTCACTTTAAATAGGGCACCGTCTAAATCCGTTGAGACGACACCGTATGAATTATGGTTTGGAAAGAAACCTAAGCTGTCGTTTCTAAAAGTTTGGGGATGCGAAGCTTATGTCAAGAAACTTCAACCTGAAAAGCTCGAACCCAAGTCGGAAAAATGCGTATTCATAGGATACCCTAAGGAAACTGTAGGGTATACCTTCTACTTAAGATCTGAAGGCAAGATCTTTGTTGCCAAGAACGGATGCTTTCTGGAAAAAGAGTTTCTCTCGAAAGAAGTAAGTGGGAGGAAAGTAGAACTCGATGAAGTACTACCTCTTGAGCGGGATAGTGACGCAGCACAGGAAACCATTCCTGTGATGCCCACACCAACTGAAGAGGAAAACCATGATAATGATCAAGGTACTTCGGATCAAGTTACTGCTGAACTTCGTAGGTCAACAAGGACACGTTCCGCACCAGAGTGGTACGGCAACCCTGTCCTGGAAATCATGTTGTTAGACAACAATGAACCTTCGAACTATGAAGAAGCAATGGCGGGCCCGGATTCCAACAAATGGCTTGAAGCCATGAAATCCGAGATAGAATCCATGTATGAAAACAAAGTATGGACGTTGACAGACTTGCCCGATGATCGGCGAGCGATAGAAAACAAATGGATCTTTAAGAAGAAGACGGACGCGGATGGTAATGTTACCATCTATAAAGCTCGACTTGTCGCTAAGGGTTATCGATAGGTTCAAGGGATTGACTACGACGAGACATTCTCTCCCGTAGCGAAGCTAAAGTCCGTCCGAATCATGTTAGCAATTGCCGCATACTATGATTATGAGATATGGCAGATGGACGTCAAAACAGCATTCCTTAACGGGCATCTTAAGGAAGAACTGTATATGATGCAGCCGGAAGGTTTTGTCGATCCTCGGAATGCTAACAAAGTATGCAAGCTCCAGCGATCCATTTATGGACTGGTGCAAGCATCTCGGAGTTGGAACATTCTCTTTGATGAAATGATCAAAGCGTTTGGGTTTATGCAGACTTATGGAGAAGCCTGCGTTTACAAGAAAGTGAGTGGGAGCTCTGTAGCATTTCTCATATTATATGTAGATGACATACTCCTGATGGGAAATAATATAGAATTTCTGGACAGCATTAAGGCCTACTTGAATAAGTGTTTTTCAATGAAGGACCTTGGAGAAGCTGCTTATATATTAGGCATCAAGATCTATAGAGATAGATCGAGACGCCTCATAGGTCTTTCACAAAGCACATACCTTGATAAGATTTTGAAGAGATTCAGAATGGATCAGTCCAAGAAGGGGTTCTTGCCTATGTTACAAGGTATGAGACTGAGCTCAGCTCAGTCACCGACCACGGCAAAAGATAAAAAAGAGATGAGTGTCATCCCCTATGCTTCAGCCATAGGATCTATTATGTATGCCATGCTGTGTACCAGACCCGATGTAAACCTTGCCGTAAGTTTGGTAGCAAGATACCAAAGTAATCCTGGCAAGGAACACTGGACAGCGGTCAAGAATATCCTGAAGTACCTGAAAAGGACAAAGGACATGTTTCTCGTTTATGGAGGAGACGAAGAGCTCGTCGTAAAGGGTTACGTCGACGCTAGCTTCGACTCAGATCTGGATGACTCTAAGTCACAAACCGGATACGTGTATATGTTGAATGGTGGAGCAGTAAGCTAGTGCAGCTGCAAGCAGAGCGTCGTGGCGGGATCTACGTGTGAAGCGGAGTACATGGCAGCCTCGGAGGCAGCACATGAAGCGATTTGGGTGAAGGAGTTCATCACCGACCTAGGAGTCATACCCAATGCGTCGGGGCCGATCAAACTCTTCTGTGACAACACTGGAGCTATTGCCCTCGCAAAGGAGCCCAGGTTTCACAAGAAGACCAGGCACATCAAGCGTCGTTTCAACTCCATCCGTGAAAATGTTCAAGATGGAGACATAGAGATTTGCAAAGTGCACACGGATCTGAATGTCGCAGATCCGCTGACTAAACCTCTCTCGCGTGCAAAACATGATCAACACCAGAACTCTATGGGTGTTCGATTCATCACAATGTAACTAGATTGGTGACTCTAGTGCAAGTGTGAGACTGTTGGAAATATGCCCTAGAGGCAATAATAAAAGTATTATTATATTTCATTGTTCATGATAATTGTCTTTTATTCATGCTATAACTGTATTATCCGGAAATCATAATACACGTGTGAATACTTAGACCACACTATGTCCCTGGTAAGCCTCTAGTTGACTAGCTCGTTGTGATCAACAGATAGTCATGGTTTCCTGACTATGGACATTGGATGTCGTTGATAACGGGATCACATCATTAGGAGAATGATGTGATGGACAAGACCCAATCCTAAGCATAGCATAAAAGATCGTGTAGTTCGTTTTGCTAGAGCTTTGCAAGTGTCAAGTATCTCTTCCTTCGACCATGAGATCGTGTAACTCCCGGATACCGTAAGAGTGCCTTGGGTGTATCAAACGTCACAACGTAACTAGGTGACTATAAAGGTGCATTACAGGTATCTCCGAAAGTAGCTATTGGGTTGACACGGATCGAGACTGGGATTTGTCACTCCGTATGACGGAGAGGTATCTCTGGGCCCACTCGGTAATGCATCATCATATTGAGCTCAATGTGACCAAGGTGTTGGACACGGGATCATGCATTACGGTACGAGTAAAGTGACTTGCCGGTAACGAGACTGAACAAGGTATTGGGATACCGACGATCGAGTCTCGGGCAAGTAACGTACCGACTGACAAAGGGAATTGCATACAGGGTTTGGTCGAATCCTCGACATCGTGGTTCATCCGATGACAACATCGAGGAGCATGTGGGAGCCATCATGGGTATCCAGATCCCGCTGATGGTTATTGACTGAGAGCGTCCCGGTCATGTCTGCATGTCTCCCAAACCCGTAGGGTCTACACACTTAAGGTTCGGTGACGCTAGGATTATGAAGATATGTATATGCAGAAACCCGAATGTTGTTCGGAGTCCCGGATGAGATCCCGGACGTCACGAGGAGTTCCGAAATGGTCCGGAGGTAAAGAATTATATATAGGAAGTGCTATTTCGGGCATCGGGACAAGTTTCGGGGTTATCGGTATTGTACCGGGACCACCGGAAGGGTCCCGTGGGTCCACCGGGTGGGGCCACCTGTCCCCGGGGGCCACATGGGCTGTAGGGGGTGCGCCTTGGCCATCATGGGCCAAGGGCACCAGCCCCTATAGGCCCATGCGCCTAGGGTTTCCCCCTAGGAGGAGTCCTAGTGGTGGAAGGCACCCCTAGGTGCCTTGGGGGGGAGGGAAACCTCCCCTAGGCCGCCGCCCCCCTAGTAGATCTCATCTACTAGGGCCGGCGCCCCCCTGGCACCCCTATATATAGTGGGGGAGAGGAGGGACTTCATACACCAGCCCCTGGCGCCTCCTCCCCCCCCCCCGTTACGTCTCTCCCTCGTAGTCTCGGCGAAGCCCTGCTGCTGTGACGCCCTGCATCCACCACCACGCCGTCGTGCTGCTGGATCTTCATCAACCTCTCCTTCCCCCTTGCTGGATCAAGAAGGAGGAGACGTCTCCCGTCCCGTACGTGTGTTGAACGCAGAGGTGCCGTCCGTTCGGCGCTGG
>NC_057807.1:427670420-427678674 GCF_018294505.1 Triticum aestivum
GGGGGAGGGAAACCTCCCCTAGGCCGCCGCCCCCCTAGTAGATCTCATCTACTAGGGCCGGCGCCCCCCCTGGCACCCCTATATATAGTGGGGGAGAGGAGGGACTTCATACACCAGCCCCTGGCGCCTCCACCTCCCCCCGTTACGTCTCTCCCTCGTAGTCTCGGCGAAGCCCTGCTGCTGTGACGCCCTGCATCCACCACCACGCCGTCGTGCTGCTGGATCTTCATCAACCTCTCCTTCCCCCTTGCTGGATCAAGAAGGAGGAGACGTCTCCCGTCCCGTACGTGTGTTGAACGCAGAGGTGCCGTCCGTTCGGCGCTGGTCATCGGTGATTTGGATCACGTCGAGTACGACTACATCATCACCTTGCAAGCTTCCGCACGCGATCTACAAGTGGTATGTAGATGCAAACTCTCTCCCTAGACTCGTTGCTTAGATGAACTCATAGATGGATCTTGGTGAAACCGTAGGAATTTTTTTTTATTTTCTGCAACGTTCCCCAACATTTCGCTCTCCATCATCTCCGGACGAAGTTCTCCCGAAGATGAGTTGTGCTGAGATGGGCTGAGATCCGAACTACAAGGTAAAAACTTCGGTTACCTTTAGACATTAAGCAGGGGTGTCTAATAATTATAAAATCCCCCTTTTCACTTACGGCTTGTTAGAGGGATGATTCCTCCGAGGAGACAATACGGTCGGGGCACTTTCTGGGGCAGGACCTTCCGGTACAGATTTCTTTCCCCGCTTTGAGGCCTTGGCCTCCGGGTCTTTGGAAGCGTTCCTCTTCTCCCCCTGGAAGGAGGGACTCTCGGTTCCTCCCTTACTAAATGCCTCCTTGGCAGAGGTGACAGTTTCCACGTGCCCCCCTTCGCCCTCATTCGAAGGTGCAACCTCCAACATTTTGATTAACACGGGATCCTACGTGGTTTAAGGGAGGGGGGCTGGACACCGTATCAATTGTGCTTGCGCTATCCACTCCTGTCCAGGGATAGCTAGTTAAAAGGCAAGCTCACGATAAATAAATGGATGGTGTGTCCGGACACAAGGCTACTTACTTGAGTATCCGGGCGATTGTAGCTTAGGCCAGCGTCCTCGGTCAATTCCGGATGCATCTCTTGCGATCCAAAGAACAGTTTATACATCTCCATGGGAGTCAAACCCATGAAGTGTTGAAGAGCTCGCGGCCCCTCTGAATTAAATTCCCACAGACGGAGGGGGCGATGTTTGCAGGGCAGTAGGCGCCGGATCAACATGACCTGCACCACTGCGACCAGATTGATCTCCCTTTCTTGGAGGACTTGAATCCGGTCCTGCAATAGGGGGAAGTCTTTGGGCGGCCCCCAATCACCCCCCTTGTTGACCCATGACGTCAGCTGCTGTGGAGGGCCCAAGCGAAAGACGGGCGGCGGCTTCTGCCTGTTGCCCCGGGGAGCGGTGATATAAAACCACTCCTGTTGCCACAAGCCGAGCTCCTCTTGGAAAGAGCCCTTGAGCCATGGAGCTTCGGCCCTCTTGCTTATAACCGCCCCGCTGCACTTTGCCTGACGCCCCTCAATCATCTTTGGCTCCATGTTGAAGGTTTTCAGCCATAAACCGAAGTGAGGGGTAGTGCGGAGGAAGGCTTCACAGACGACAATGAATGATGAGATATGGAGGATGGACTCCGGAGCCAAGTCGTGGAATTCCAGCCCATAGTAAAACATGAGCCCCCTCATGAAGGGATCCGTCGGGAAGCCTAAACCCCGACGGAAGTGAGACATGAGCACGACGATCTCGTCGGGCTCGGGAGTTGGGATAACTTGCCCTCGGGCAGGCAGCCTATGCGAAATCTTGTAGGTTAAGTACCTGGCATCTCTCAGCTTTAGCACGTCCTCCTCCGTGATGGAGGAGGGCATCCACCGGCCTCGTAGATCAGGACCAGACATTATCGAGGATTGAAGGTACCTGAATTCGGAGCCCTGGGTGTTGGAACTCAGGGAGAGGGGCGGATTCGATAGAGGATTGAATAAAAAGAACGGGCCTTGGTCTCATTATAAAGAGGAAGAATACCAAGAGCCGTCCCCGTGACCGTTTGGAACCCGCCTTCGATGGAGGGGGCGTGGCAACGGGCGCGGTTGGGTTCCCCACGTCCGTATTGTTGGGAATCCCGAAATAAGGGTAACACGATCTCTGCTTCAACAAGACGTACCAAGGAAACCGCCTCGCTATACGCGCTGAGATGGAACAATAAAAACAATTTGAAGGCTTGGAAGTGGTGTGACGTCACGCCGCAGAATACGTCAGCAGATTGATCTGGTGTAATATTATTCTCTCTACGGTGGTATGTGGAATTTATTTTTGCAGAGCCGGACACTATCTTGGTGTTCACAATCTTCTATAAATTATTCGGAGGAGGAACCCGCCTTGCAATGCCGAAGACGACATGCACGCCGAACTCGTCGTCATTGAAGCCTGGTTCAGGGGCTACTGAGGGAGTCCCGGACTAGGGGGTGTCCGAATAGCCGAACTACCATCATCAGCCGGACTCCAAGACTATGAAGATACAAGATTGAAGACTTCGTCCCGTGTCCGGATGAGACTTTCCTTGGCGTGGAAGGCAAGCTTGGCGATACGGATATGTAGATCTCCTACCTTTGTAACCGACTTTGTGTAACCCTAGCCCTCTCTGGTGTCTATATAAACTGGATGGCTTTAGTCCATAGGACGAACAACAATCATACCATAGGCTAGCTTCTAGGGTTTAGCCTCCTTGATCTCGTGGTAGATCTACTCTTGTAACCCACATCATCAATATTAATCAAGCAGGACGTAGGGTTTTACCTCCATCAAGAGGGCCCGAACCTGGGTAAAAACATCGTGTCCCTTGTCTCCTGTTACCATCCGCCTAGACGCACAGTTCGGGACCCCCTACCCGAGATCCGCCGGTTTTGACCGACAGGGCCCATTTTTCACTTTTACCCCT
The DNA here is from genome assembly GCF_018294505.1 of Triticum aestivum. Taxonomy (NCBI): domain Eukaryota; kingdom Viridiplantae; phylum Streptophyta; class Magnoliopsida; order Poales; family Poaceae; genus Triticum; species Triticum aestivum. The sequence goes on from NC_057807.1 coordinate 427,673,386, forward strand.
GCCCCTTCCTATTCGTCCCCTTCCTCATGACGCCACTGCAGCTCAAGCTCTGCCACCGCCGTCTGCTCTCATCTACCTCAATGCCAACCACTGCATCGACCTGAATAGACCAGAGAAATGTGGCATCCTCCCACTGTTTCTCAACATTAGTAAGTTCTAACTTCACCCTGTAATAGGTCTACATTAGGGTTTGTCTTGTTCATCAGTGTTCTTCACCATTCTTGATACTTCCCTTCTCAAATGAATGATTTTGATCTGGAAACATCACAGAAACTGTGCGGCATTAGTTTTAGCATTGATTTTGAATCGCAGTTACTCATTTCTGACTTAGTCTTAATCCAAGCTCGCGAGTTCTCCCACTGCGTTAGCCTTTAGGTTTAGAAATTATTTTCATTTTCGGGGTCGTTGTACATCCAAATCATAGGTGAAACTTTGTAAAACTTGCTTTCCAGCACTTAGTAAAATTTCAGCTCTATTCCAGATCTACAGTCATTAGCTCCTCATGGCGGTTTGAATGACAACCTGTAACCCGCCAAATACCTGCCGGCTTAACTCTGAATCCTTTTAAACCACCAATGTAATGTTTTGATGTAACCCGGCTATGCCTTGCCAGTTTAATCATGCCAACCTTTATAACACGTACTCTCTGTATACCAATTAACCTTGCTTTGTGTAATTGCCTCTGAATCACTTGACGGCTTAACATCATAACCTTAACCTGACAATGCTTTCCTTTCTAGGCTTTTCATCAACAAAAATGACCAAAACCGTTACTTCATGCAACTGGGTCGTCTCCACTATCATGGAGCAATCTCTCAATGAACATGTAAAAGTGGGTATCTTAGCACCAAAAGATGTTATCCACTGGAGAGCTCCAAGAAATGAGGCTATACCCTCCCCAAAGGAAGCCGAGGTCATAGTCTTTGCCGATCATATGCTACGGGGTTTCTCACCACCCAACTCAAATTTTTTCCGTGATGTGCTGCATTTCTTTCAACTCCACCCTCAAGACATCGGACCCAATTCCATGTCTAATATCTGCAATTTCTGAGTGTTTTGCAAAGTGTATCTTCAAGAAGAACCCATTGTGGACTTGTTCGGAGAATTCTATTACTTGAACCGCCAGACTTGATCACAGATGGACCCAGCTTAGAACTTGGCAGGATTTCTATTCAAAGACGGAAAGATGCCATCTTACCTATAGCTACACTTCCCAGCCACCGGAAAGACTGGAACCAGACTTGGTTTTATTGCCAAGATACATCTCCAGCGGGTGGAAATCCTATGTCGGGTTTTCGTGAAAACTGTCTTAGCTCAAGACACCCTCTCCCCAACCAGATCAGCACCGGAGAATGGGCTAAGTATATGCCCATCTTTTCAACGACAAGGGACTTGATGACCAATAGGTTGACTGGAGTTGATTTGGTCTGATGCTGGGTTGCCTGGAGAATTTTACAAAGTCGTCGGCCTGGCTTAATGTGCAAATATACTGGTAACACCAAGGATCCATAGCGTCACTACCAAGTGCGGCTGAAGGATGATGATATCAATAGAATGACAAAAACGTTGCTTAATGAGAGCTTGGAACCTTGCAGCAAGGCATGCTTGAATCCTTTCTGCACCCTTAACAAGCCTCCAGTTGTAAGAACTTTGAACAACTTCTAACTCATTCCTTATTTGCACAAATTATCTTCTCACAATCTGCTTGATTTCTTCAGGCTGATTCCCCCTTTTGGAACAAGAAACTTCAAGACAAACCAGCCAAGAAAGGCCGGGGAAAGAACAAAGCTGTCAAGAAGCCTTCCAAGAAGAAAACCAACACCTCAGAGTTATTTGTCTTGGATGACGATGAGTCGGAGGTAGACCTTGACTCCCTTGGCTCCTTTTTTAATTATCTTATTAACACCGATTTCCATCAAGAAGACGCGGAGGCCAGCAACGCAGATGGTGTCGAGGTAATTATCCTTTCCTCCGACTTAGAGCCTTTGCTAAGACAGATAGTTCGACAAGTGAGCCAGAAAGTAAGGTTTTCGCACCCTTTAGCTTACTTGGATCCAAACTTTATTTTGAAGAAACAACATCATGAAGCTCAACGCACAACCCGGAATAGTCAAGGTGGTGATCTCTCCTCCAGTTTACCCAACACTCCGGCCCCTCGCAAGCGCCGGAAAGAGGTCCCTCCATGTTCAAACTCTTTTTATCCAAAGGCGGGTCTAGTTCGCCAACCAGTTAATCCTTCCGAGTCAAACTATTAGGGAACTTCAAATTCCTCTTCCGGCGACTCAACGGGGACTCAGCTGCCGGCTTTCAATATTGCCCTTGGGTTACAATTCTTGCCTTCATTGTTTTAACTTTGTAAACATATATACTGATCTCTTCATTTTTTCCTTTGTTAGCGGAATAGCCAAGCCAAGCAAGAAAGCCAAGACTAATAAGCCGGTTGAAGACCCCAAGGTGTGTTAGCCGGAAAAACAACCGCCAGAGTCTGAAGCCTCGATTCAGAATCTTGAAAACATGACTAATGAGCCGCCACCAGAAATTCCAGATACCCCTGTGGACCCTATGACCATTGATCCATCAGCAGCTAAACCGCCAAGCCATGCCAAGCCTGCTGGAGAAGCTAAAGATGTTGTTGTTACTGGTACCAGCTATACAGACTCAGGGAATCCTACGGTTTTGGCCAAACATTCTGCCGAAGAACAGCTTGTTGAAAGGCGGAAGGTCAAATTTGATCTAGCCAACTACTCACACCTGGATGACAAAGAGTTATTCTCTGGCTACCAGAACCAACTTCATACTGGCCGTGAACTTGAAGTGGACATCATGAAGAAGATGCGCCAAAAATATGAGGTATGAACCTTTGTCTCTTCCATTTATACACTTATCCAGCCCCCAAGTCTTAGCCATAGGAAAGTAGTGATTATGGCAAAGACTTTAATTATTATGTTGTAGTAAACTTCGAGCCGTAGCCCCCATGAACCGTCTTGTCTTGACAAAGATGAGCCGAATCATTTAAATTAGCTTATAGAACAAAGCTTCACCTTATAACCTTCACAGGTCGGGTCATCTTTGAAAAAAGATGAACCGGATCTTTCTGCACCTTGAAAGAACTTTTCCACACATTAGTCCCCAAGTGCTGAGTGCTATGCTTGCAAAGGTCTTGGGACATATATGTATCGTACCTTGATATTCCTGCTCTTAATTGTTTAACCTTTTGTTTACAAGAGGCTGCAGCTCAAGCTGAATCCCAGTTGGCCGACTTGAAAACCCGACTTGAGCGCCAAGAGGCTGAAACCCGGAAGGATGACTCCAAGTTCAAGTTTAGCCTGGATGAAACTGAAATACTGAAAATCGGGTTTGCTTCAGAAAGGACCACCTAGGCTGAAGAGAAGATTGCCTTAGTGCAACAAGCAGAAACGCTAGAGCTTCTTCGCAAGAGGTCACCTTAGAACTAGTCGGCTTAAAATGTCACATTACACAGATGACCAGTGCTATCTTTGGTAAGCAATAGCGGACATTTTGATCTTTTTCAATGCTCAACTTGTTACCCGCCTGGCGACTTAACTCTATGTTTCTGTAACAAGCTCCCGGAGCACCAACCTTGGCCAAGATATGCTGGTGAAGCTAAAGATTGTTTATACGCTGATAGAGCAATTATACACCGGTGCTCAGCGCATAATCGTTGCCATCTCGCCCACCAAGCATGCTCCTTCTCTTCTCAGGGATGTGTTGAACAAGCTTTCTGTCCTGCCCGTAAGAATTAAGGAAATGAAGCGATCATCTGTCAGAGCCGGCACTATCACCGCCTTGACCCGAGCAAAGGCGTGGTAGGCCGAACTAGACCCGACTGAACTGACCACTAGCTGCCCAAGCTTTAAAGAAGATGGGTCTCCTTTTGATCAGGAGGACTTTGATGTGTTCGTAAAGGAAGTGCATCCACTAGCCAGCCAGCTTGCCAAAGAGACGGACTTATCCAGATACTAGGCAGCGTATACATCAGAGAATTCCAAAGTGAAGGCGTCTGCTTACGATGTTGTGGATCTCATCCCTCCAACACGTAAGCATACTTTTGCTCCTTATATTGATCCGTCTGACCTTATAGATAACGAAGCTGAATTCCAAGCTTTGACTAGCATCAACTGGTCATCGCCTACCTTCCAGTCGATGGAGGAAGAAGAAGAACTGGCGCAGGATGATCTGGAAGTTTCAACACGTAAAGATCAGGACAACTAATCCCTTGTGGTGGTTCTCCAACTGCAACATGGCACTTTTTGCTTGAAAAACACTTAATCATTTGGGCCTTGATGACCCTTGTAATAGGGTATTGAAAACAATGATATGCTATGCCATCGTGCATGTCTTAACTTTTGAAAGTGCTCCTGATCTTTCTATGCACTTTTGAAGAGTTGCAAGGAATATCAAATTATTTGGCAAGGTTCCTGCACATAGAGTGAATAACATACACCTGGTGGTTTACACCAGGGCGGGTCATAATGCCCCAAAAAATATATTCTGGCGATTTTAAAGTCTATAACCAGGGCGGGTTGAAAAACCCAAATACTTATTCAAATACGAAGTCATACCTGAAGGCCAATATTCATAGTGATGTTCTAAGTATGCAATTATGTAAGACGAAAGCTTGACAGGTCCAGAAGAGTGGCTTGATTCTATTTGTTTTTTGAAAAAAATCATTTTTTGTCACATAAGCTGGCTCTCACATGACATAATTCTATTGTTTTAACCTTAACCAGTTCAGGGCCTTATTTAAAAGAGTAACTTGTAAGAGTACAAACGGGCCACATAGCGGAGAGGCTGCGACAATAGGTGAGGTTATCCTGGCTCTCTGGACGCCGGCTCTCACGTGACAAAGGCCACAGTTTAAACCTTGACAAGTTTAGGGTCTTATTGAAAGAGTAACTATCAAGAGTTCGCCGGGTCACCTAGCAGAGTACCATCAAGAAAACAAGCAGGTTTAACTCAATGTTCGGCTTGGAAACCGAATCACATGGGTGTGAACAGCTATACTCGGTGAGCAGGAAGCCCCCATGCGACCAATGAGGTGGTCAGAGGCCGGATCAAGATGGGTGAGCAAGCTATGTTCATTGAACAGGAAGCCCCCAAATGTCCAATAAGGTGGCCAGACGCCGGATCAAGATGGGTGAGAACAGGAAGCCCCAAAACGTCCAATAAGGTGGCCAGACGCCGGATCAAGATGGGTGAGCGAGCTATGTTCATTGAACAGGAAGCCCCCAAATGACCAATAGGGTGACCGGAGGCCGGATCATTATG
>NC_057807.1:427679001-427805309 GCF_018294505.1 Triticum aestivum
TGAGCGAGCTATGTTCATTGAACGGGAAGCCCCCAAATGACCAATAGAGTGGCCGGAGGCCAGATCAAGATGGGTGAGCGAGTTATGTTCATTGAATAGGAAGCCCCCAAATGATCAATGAGATGGTCGGACGCTGGATCAAGATGGGTGAGAGAGCTATGTTCAATGAATAGGAAGCCCCCAAATGACCAATAGGGTGGCCGGGGGGCGGATCAAGATGGGTGAGCGAGCTATGTTCAATGAACTCGAAGCCCCCAAATGACCCTTATGAACAGACAAATGAAGACTCATATTTTGAAATGAAACGACAGAGGCCCCGAACTTGCAGGGATGCCAGCTTTATTATACTGATCAATATATATACATTGATGAAGGTATGTATAGCACAAGAGCCGGTGGCTCAAGTGTAATATGGTCGCAGATGAGCAATGTTCGATGGTCGATGGGTCTCCTCCGATGTGCGCGAGTCCTTGTTTTCTCGAATATCAATGAGGTAGTATGACCCGTTGTTCAGATTCTTGCTGACCACAAAGGGCCCTTCCCAAGGCAAGGATAACTTGTGCATATTTGTTTGATCCTGGATGAGCCGGCGCACCAAGTCACCTTCTTGAAACATTTGAGTTTTAACCCGACGACTATGGTAAGGACGTAGATCTTGCTGGTAAATCACTGAACGAGCCGCCACCAGGTCACACTCTTCATCCAACAAATCAAGAGCATCCTGAGGTGCTTTTACATTATCCACTACAAAAAAATACACTTCCGTGATGATACGTGTTTGTCACAATAGGTCGCATTTTTTGTCATGCATGTACATCCATGATAAATTTATGACAGAATCAAGATAGTCATACCTGTGCTGTCGTAGAAGTGTTCCATGACATTACCAAAATTATCATCACGAAAGTGTCCACTTCCATGATGATAAATCGTGTGTCACAGAAGTGCTTTCGTCGAGGGTGACCGACACGTGGCATCCACCGTAACAGAACGCCGTTAAGCTATCGGGTCGGGTTTTGGATCCGATAACCCGTTAAGAGCCCCGACCAATGGGAAATTTCCACGTGTAAAATTCTTATTGCCCGGACGAAACACGTGTCAGCTCGTCAGTGGGTCAGATAGGCGCCTATGATATGTCGACACGTGCCACGGCCCACCACTGGCCCATTTAGCTTACAAAGCCGGCCCGTTTGACTTGGTCAAAAGTTAACGGGCTGGCCCATGAAAATCCTGTTAACGGTCTCTTCGCAAATAGCCCATTTTAAGGCCCGTTAACTCATGGCCCGTTAAGGACCTGAAGGAAATTGGCCCAACAACGTCATGTGGGCCATCGAATATAACACCAGCCCATTTCACTTTCGGCCCATGTATGGCCCACGACGTCTTTCGTCCCATATGAGGCCTTCGTATCTTTCGGCCCTTTATAGGCCCACGGTGACTCTAGCCCATAATGAACAGTAATTTTCTTTGTACCCGTTAATGGCCTATGATTTACATGGGCCATTTCTATTCCGTGTTAGCTTTCGGCCTATTGACGGCCCATACATTCTTGGGCTCCTTTTTGGCCCTCGATTACTTCCGGCCAGTTACTGGCCTATTCCCCTAATGGGCCAAATTTGGCCCATGGCAAGAGTCGGCCCATTACTGGCCTGTTAACCTAATGGGCCAAATTTGGCCCATGGCAAGAGTCGCCCATTTCTGGCCTGTTCCCCTAATGGGCCAAATTCGTCCCATGTCAAGAGTCGGCCCGTTACTGGCCGGTTCCCTTAATGGGCCAAATTCGGCTCATAGCAAGAGTCGGCCCATTTCTGGCCTGTTAACCCGTTGCGCCATTTCCAGCCCGTCCTATATTATGGCCCATTAACGGCCCGTTACCGTGCTGGGTCGATACCAATTATGCCCGTTTACGGCCCATGTAGACCCTTTTATCCGACGGCCCGAGGCCGGCCGATTCTACGGCCCTGTTGGAGGCCCATTTATCGACGGCCCGTAGGAGACCCATGGATCCTACGACCAGTATATGGCCCATGGTAGTTGCGGCCACTAGCAAACCAAGGAAAAGGAAGACTAGGAAATAAATAAGGCCGAAACTAATGCTAGGCTATTAAGGCAATTGCACATATTACATCCACTCGGCACAGATTACATCCACTCGGCATCCACAGTGCAAATATAGGGAACACCCTACACTATACAAAAGCTTGCTGTTTTCTTGAGCTGGTGGCAGCACGTTAAGAATAAATTTTGTATCGCACCAAAACAAACTACAACTATATAACAAAAGGAAGGTTGGCATAAAACTTAACAGTCTAGCAGATAAATGCACCACCAGAAGTTCAGAAGCTCAGTTCATTTGACCTGACTGTTACATTTTCATGCTGTATTGTCCGATGGAGCACCATAACCCTCGCCTTCATTTCCCCTAGGCTCCTGCACAACATAGGAAATGTCTAATAGTCTGTTTTCAAAACCATGCATATCTTGACAACATCGAACAATGTCTCTCCTTGTTTCAGAAAGGGTCTCTGTTAGGGAATGGACTTGTGTCTGGAGCGCATATACAACATTGCTTTGAGCTTGCATATCTTGATCATGAGGCAGTTTGGACGATATTGCCTTAACAACCAACCCAGTATTACGCAGGAACGTGCTTTTGGCACTGTTAGTGGACAGGTACTGACCCACTGCAGCAAGAGCTGACATTGCGGTTATAGCTGCCTCGCCACCTTCAGAAGTTGGCGGTTCCACCATTTTTTCCATAGCTCGCTGAAAAGTTGAGGTTATACATTAGTAGTACCAGAACAGAAGATATTAAGGAGGCAGCAAAACCAAACAAAATAGCTTTGGTCTATATATAGAACTTATTCTGGTGAACCCCTGTAAAATATTAGTTGTATTTTATTGCAAAGTACATAATAAAACCAGGTTCCAAACATATGACCATGTACCATCGCTAATGTATTGTCTATTTTTCACATTGTATTGAGGGCTAAGGATAAAGAGACATAGTTTATAATACGGTAAGCATAGTATGACATCATTCATATCACAAAACAACTGAGAACAGACAAACAGGCAATTGTAACGTTGTGTGGGCAAGTCCAGCACAGAACTAGATTACGGGTCAAGATCAAAGGAACATCACTCCTCTCTTTTAAACCTTCTAAGGTGCAATGATACGCTAAGACAATTGTGTATAAAATTGAAAAGAGTAATAGACATTGGCCGCAAACCATGCAGTTCAAGGCACAAGTTAGAGTAAGTAGTAGTTAAAAGGCATGAGGATTAAGGACTTACAACAGCGGCTTTGACTGGTGTAGTCATGCCCTTCTTCTTGCTTGTGTGACAGTCCTTGAAGATTTCCACAGCATTTGGTTCAGGTACTTTTTGGTCCTTGCGGGCTTTCCTCTGCATTTCGAACAAGTCAATATAGATCTGATAATATGGTACAGCGAAAAGAGTGAAACAATAGCTAATTACAAGAGCCTCGCAGTGTGCAATATAGCTACGAGATCCTGTCATCTGTTGGAATTTCACTTTCGTACGGTTGGCCTTGTTCTTTGAACAGTTCACCTACAAGAAGATAGATTTGTGTGGCAGATGCGTAAATAGGACTTCAACATGTGATCCGATCACATATATATAATGTACCTGATACTTCGGATCAGACCAGTGTTTAACAAGGCCCCTCCATTCTTCATCCGATATAGTTTCCACTGGAGATGTTTGGGAAAGTTTGCTGTTAGCCTTGCCTTCAAAGTGAGTTTTCCACAAGTTATACCGATACTATCACAAAGCAGACTTGAAAACATGGGTGCAAGCTTGTTTGGTTGCATCATCTTGGCTATCCAACTTGAACCTCATCTGTTGAAAATTATGGGAGTCTCATTATCAGCAACCTAGAAAGTATGGGACAGAGCAAGACGATATTACTAGTTTCCATACATAACCATACTTACAGATAAATGGTCGAGGAAGGTGTTGAACTGGGTTTCATCTTTGTCATTCCTGTACTGAATCCATGTTGGGAGGATACGTACATGACACCTAACGGCAACCGCTGCCTCTGATACTAACTTGGCTGACTCTGTAGCATCACGTGGCCTTTTTAAACCTGCCTCAAAAAGGATCTCCATTCTTCCTCCTCTAGATTTAGTTAACCTATCGAGCATTATCCCTGATGTTTCTTTCCTCTTGCGCCTAGGTTCTAGTCCAACAACGAACATAGGAAGTGTTAGTGTACATCAAACTGCGAGACTACATATAAAGAAGCATGCAACTGTAACGTGACTCCAACAACTACCTTCTTTATGTTGAAGCTCACAAGGTTCATCTGATATTACCAACTCGTCTTGTGTCAAGAGTGCTTGGGAAGTAGTATCAAGTGGCAAGGGAGCTTGGGAACGTGCTTCTAGCTCAGTCCACGCACGAGTAAGTCGTGCAGCTGGTAGTACTGTGGTAGGTGTTGCAAGAACTAGGGCTGTCTTTGCTTGTTTGGTGGCAGCTATTTGTTTCTGTTTGGATTTTTTTGCAGCTCATGTAGGATGGGATGGCGTGTTTGTAGAATTTTCTGCTAGACTTTGACCTTCTATTGCACCATCAGTACTAGCAGAATCTGCAGGATTCATCCGCTTCTCATTCCCTGCCATTCTGTGTTTCTTCCTCTTTCTCTGTGCCATGTTAAGTCAAACCGACAAGAAAAATGAATAACAATTTAGTTCTTCAGAACAAATTGATTTGTGATGCAGACAAACTGAACTTTGATGTTAGACAACCACATGATAGGAGGATGTAATATGTATGAAAAATAGGATGGAAGAGATAACCAGAACTATGATGTGTAAACTAAGAAGAAGACATTTCACCAAATTAGAAGCAATGGAATGGAAGGTAGACACCATATGAAAGATGCTACAAATATCGCTCTGCCAAGTTAACAATGTCTCATCATAAATGGCGTTTAAACAAATGTCAAGCAGTACAAGAAATAAATCATATGCAAGATGCAAACAACATCACACTACCATGTTAGAGGTCTCTCGTCATTAGTGCCATTGCATATTCACAACATTGCATATTCACAGCTTATGATGTGTGAACTAAGGGGAACTCATTTCAACAAATTAGAAGCAATGAAAGCTAGACACCATATGAAAGATGCAACGAATATCACTCTACCAAGTTAAAACGGTCTCGTCATAAGTGCCATTTCAACAAATTAGTAGTACAAGCTAGAAAAGAATGTGAGATGTAACCTATATCACACTCCGAAGTCAAACATGTCTTATGATAAGTGATTGTTGCAAGTTACACAACAGTAGTAATTTGATGTAAGAACATGGTGTGATAGACAGATATTGTATGTTCTAGAAACAGGAACACGTGTCTTATTCAAGTACAATGTGTAAAGTAAGTAGATGGAATTCAACAAAATTAGAAGCAATACAAGATAGACATCACACATAACATGCAACCACATATAACAGTGCCAAGTTAGAGGGAGCACCGGTGATGCTGCACTAGGGGAGACGTGCCCATCATAAACACAACTTTGTTGAGTGTCTATGCATGTGTTGTCATGGAAATCATCTTGGGGGTGTGGAGGAGTAGAAACTGTAGAGGCCCTCCGTTCGAAAGGAGCACCTTTGTCCGCTGCCTTGCTAACTTCCTTCTGCTTTATTGATTTTGAATTTTCAAGTAAAACCGACAAGAAAAAGCAATAAAATTCTCTCTTCATAACTCATTCATGCATGATACTGACAATCACTACTTTGATGTAAGGCAAACACATGATACCAGGATGGAATATGTACGAAAAACAGGACGGCATGGCATGTTCACAACTGTTTGTGTAAACTAAGCCGAAACCATTCTAGCAAATAAGAAGCAATGCAAGCTAGACACCACATGAAAGATGCAACCAATATGACTCTGCCAAGTTAAAAGCGTCCCATCATAAATGGAATTTCAACAAATTAGAAGCAGCGCATGCTATAAATCATATGAAAGATGCAACTAATATCACACTGCATATAATAAAGGTGTCTCGTCATATTGATTGATGCGGGATACAAAAAAACAATAGTTTTATGTAAGGACATGCTTAATAGACATATGTACTATGTACTAAATACAGGAAGGCATGTCACATTAACAGGTATAATGTATAAGCTAAGCAGACTAGCACACGCAGTTTAACCAGATTGGAAGAATTACAATCTAGAAACCATATGCAACATGCAACCACATATCACGCTGCCAAGATAGAGCAAGCACCTGCGGTGCTAGTGTAGGGGAAATGATATAATCAACTACAGGGCTATGTTCACTATCTTCATCTAGCATTTCTGTTTCTTGAGAATCATGTCAGGAGGCTGACGCTGCATTCTTTAAATGAGGAGTAGTCCGCTTGCCTGCCTGCCTCGTCATAAGTGATTGATGTGGGATACACAAGAACATTAGTTTGATGTAAGAACATGGTTAATACACAGATGTACTAGTATGTACCATAAACAGAAAGGCATGTCATATTCAAAGGTATAATGTGTAAGCTAAGCAGATGCAATTTAACCAAATTGGAAGCAATACAAGCTAGACATCCGACTGGAGTGGTGAGCATGATCATCTAGGACCTGAGAGCCTGGTAGGAAGCGGGCTGCTTCGCCACCATCATAGCTTTTTAATTGGCTTCCAGGTGGTGCCTATATTTGTTGGGCTTGTCATTGGCTCGACCAGTGCCCTGACTAGCTATTTGTCTCACGGGATGGTGGTTCATGTAAAAAATATCTTTCCTTATCAGACCGACTTCGGCCTTTCGAATACAAGCTAGACACCATATGGAACATGCAACCACATATGACACCGCGAAGTTAAAGCAAGCACCTGGGATGGTGGTTCATTGCGAGCGAGGTCATCAACTCAAGAGCTATGTTTACCGTCTCTATCTGCTGACATTGCACCCTTTATAGCGCTGTAATGTGTCGTGCATACCCGCGAAGAAAGCTGGTGCGACTTCTCTCTTTTCTTTGATGCTTCTCCTTCGGCAGACTCTGAAATACCCTTGCATAAAAACACAATAGTGAGAGTATGGGTGAAGTGTGTGCAGAACTAGTGCACTGTAAAAGTAGCAGATAGCAGGTGGCTGAAAAATAAATGATAGGAGACATATGATAGCTCTACAACATTGCATGGCAAACAAAATTTGATTGTACTCCGTATGATTTTGTAATATATGAGCATAGGAAATGCAGGTACTCCTCCAGCACACCACCACATGTGGTCATATCTAAGATAACAGTCGACTGAGAATAAATAGGTCAGTCAATTTTTTTAATGAACCATCCGATCTATAAGGAATGGGCAGATGGCCTTCGTCTACCTCCCGCTAGTCACTATTGACGATCTTTCTCGAACCGCCAGCGACCACCGGCCCAGACCCCTGCCTCCGCCGCCCTGCCCTCCCCTCGACCTCACACCACTGCCGTGCTTGGCAGCAGACCCAGGCCATCCCTTTAATCTTGGCCGACCTCCAGTCTCCAGATTGGGCGCCAGTAGATATAGGCCGCACACGCCCCTAAGATAAACACCAAGGCGCTGCTTCCCTAGTGTAAGAGCTGTACTAGCGCCTGTTATGTTGGGGAATGCTTCCGTTAATTGGGTATCAACTGGCCAGAAATTGAAATTCAGGGGGGTGATGGACCTCTAGCTAAGGTGACATGGTATCTGAGGAGAAACCTTGTTCATCGCGAGTTACTAGGAACATCTAGTATGAAGAAGAAGCGGTCAACTAGTGTATTCTGTGGGATGAATACCGTGCAAGCAGACACGTAAGATTTGCACGAATAAAGCAAGAGGAGTACCCGTATCGGTTGCCAGTGTGGTGTCAATATGTCGCAGCGATCTTCTTGTTTTTCCCGTGGGAACCGATGTTTTGTAGAGCCATTGTTCCTTGGACAAACCCATGGCCAAATTGTTGACTGTGTTGCCGTGGCCGTATATCGGTGGAGGGGAAGCAGATCTGAGGCGGCGAAGGACGGCGTACCAGGAACAGCTCCGATGCGGTGGACGGTGGCGAAGTTGGAGCGGCAGCGGTGAGGCACAGGACGGCGTGGTTGAACTGGCTCGGGTACGGACTGCTCGGCCTCGGCTTCAACTACTAGCCGTGGAGGGTGTTGCGGTTGAGGTTGCGGTGGATGACGACAGCGCGGTATCGGCTCCGGCGTGATGGAGGAGGGCGGCGGTTGATGGGTGGGATGGGGTGGCGGACGGAGGACGCCAGGGTTTCGCGGCTGGTGTAGAGGTAGTTTTGCCACCCACGGAGTACGAATGGGGAATTGGACGGGTTGGCGGGGGAACCATGTTTCGGTCTGGGACGTGCTTGTTTTTGGCTTTTTTGAACAGAAGATGGGACGCGCTTGTTTGAAATTTGGGGAAAGTACAACCTTTGCCCCCTTCTTAAATTTCGGACCTAATGCGGGTCGGGGGTAGGATGGTAATCCCGGTGTCCCAAATAGTGTGCGGGAGCGATTTTGACCGCGCGCTTGTGTGCTTAGGCGGCCATTGTGTATGAATGTTTTCGGAGGTGGTTGCGTGGCCTCTAGATGAAGCTACAAACCTACCCCGGTTTAGACCTTTGGACGTCGGGCCGGTAGGTTTCACGGGTTGGAGTTATTAGAAAAGTAATTTCCTTGTACTACCAAACATTGGTCTCACGCACCCTAAAAAAAACATTGGTCTCACGCGGTTTCGGGCGAGTAGAGGCTCTTTCGGCGCTTCGTTCGATATTTTGAAACACAAGCATTCACGTTTAGAGTACTCTTGAACTATGAGGATTGACCTAAATAGACAACGTTATATTTGACCTTGTATGTTTGAAAACCTCATTAAATTATCCGCTTCTTTTTGAAATTTTGACAATTGAAAATCCTGTAACTATGATTATTTTGGAATGGAGGAGCTAAATTTGAATCTATTTTGTACATGACTACATATGCTATTATGTACGAAATCAGAGCAAAGATTGGTGCCCCCATAATTTAGGTATGGTTTACAAATGCCATGATATCAAATTCAAATAATTGAATGGACTTCATGTTGAATTCGATTTTTTAAACCACCTTAAGTTGAATTCAAATGTATGCTAGTTCATAGGTAGCTATTTGTAATGTCCATTGTGTAACTTTCGTATGTAAAATGTGCTTTACACACACAACATGAACTATACTCACGTTTATATTCGATTCCTAAACCGATGCATTGTCTGGAGTTCAAAATACTAACTATGTGGATCAATTGTGTCGAATAATAACATAGACATGCTCAAATTTGATAAAATCTAGATGTCTGATGGATCAATAACCGCTCCTTACATGAATTGCAAATATCATGATCCCATCCTAATATTTGGATACAATTTATACCTTTAATCAATGTGTAGAGCAGTCTTTTACGTGTAGTTTCACACTCCATCGGTGGTCTCTCACACATGCTCACACACACTCTCCCGAGGTGTCTTTCTCGTACACATGCTCTATATATAACCCTCCCTCCCTCTCGTAACCATTTACAAATGTTTTCACTAACCTTTATCACAAGCACTCTTCCTCTCGCAAACATACACACACACAATCATCATCGACCCTTCCTATATACATGGACCTGCCTACGCGTCTCATGTACGCACATTATCTTTACACCTGTCTCTCAAGCATTGTCTCACACCTCTCTTCCTAATCGACGAGTATGATTCTAGCAGAGCATTCTGTAGGATGCCCCTTAAAGTTAGGTTGGATGAATAGTAATATCAGAGATAAAGGGGTTACCTTAGTCCGAGAACCTAGGGTTACAAACCCTAGACGGCTTTGTCAGTGGACACAGAGTCCTTCACAATTCTGCTATCTTTGTCTTGTACGACTAGTCATCCATGGTTCTTCCTAAATGCGTCACGGGCCGACCAATGTGGCGCAGGACGGAACCGAACGAAAGGCCTCACCTCGACTCACCGGACCTCACGCGGTGACACACCCTCTGCCCCAACGTCTTATTATCTTCTCACACCCACACATACCAACACAAACACCACACACACAGAAAAAATTCTCCTGGTGCCTCTATTCCCTCCCCCCTTGTGTATACACACTCAAGGGAATGGATCCTCTTGTCATGACATCATATTCATCTCTCTCTAGACCACTCTCATTTCTCGTGCTATCTCTCCCACGCCCCCCACCGTCGGCCCATCTATCCATGCCTCTCTCAAATACGTAATACACACACATACCTCTCTAGGCCCCGCCAAATGCATCAACTACACATTCACACATGTTACATCACGTACCCCATTGATCTAAAAAGCCCTCTCTTCACAATTATTTTTGAGTTTCTACATATATACAACATTACAAAGTTATATGGAGGAGTACGAATGCTAATTTGCATTGCATGGTGCCCACAATGATATTTATTCCGCATTGTGAATTTGTATATTTTTATACTATATACAAAGTTAGTTATAATAAAGAGAAACGAAGAGCATCTCTCTCTCCATCGCATACCCCCCCTATACGCCCCTTTCACGTATGCACACAAAACTATCTCCAGGTCCTCTAAAAGTAAGCCCCCAGAAAATTCACACATGTTTCATCTTTCTCTCATGATATATGCAATGACCATCATTGGATTTGAAGCGAAAGCACGATACATACATTGGACTTCAAAATCCACTCATTACGGTCGCCATTTACGTTTAGTGGTTATTATACAGTCACGGGCTCACCGTACAACTCTGTATTTGCTCATGAGATGACTAGTTGACCAGTTAAACGCTCCACGTGGCACCTCTAGTGTTGCATCACATTATCTCACTACCATCGTGCCCACCTGTAAACTTGTATCTACTCTACATCTACACTCTTATAAAATACATAAAATACACTCTTATAAAAAAACAGAGTTGGTGATGATGGTGTGCCTGCCATCCTGCACTATAGGCCGTCCGATTTATATCTGACGGATAGGAAAGAAACTATGGCAATTTTGCAAAAAGGTACCCACAGACCTCTCCACATTAGCAAATAAGGCCTTCCCTCGTTCATCCTTTTCTCTCACAAGATAAACAAGTCATACAAATGCATCTTGATGTTACGTGCAACACACGGGCATCTTGCTAGTAAGAATGAAAACAAACGACAAAAAAATATTTGGACGGTGGTTCGAAGTCATGACCGCAGGCACAGCGGACAAGGTGGCCTTGTATTGGTATGTTGAGCCATCTGTTTTAACACACAGCAGCTGGTGTGGTGATTATACACACACGCACGCATGCACACGAACTGCATCCACGCAACACTCACACAAACACATGCACCCATGCACGCACGCAACACTCACACGTACACACGCAGCCAGGCATGCATGCAAGACTCACACGCACACACGCACGCATGCATGCACACACCAGTACAACACACGACCAACACACACTCTCACGCTCAAGTGCTCAACCTACACGTGCATGCGCACACATCAGGCCCTAACAGACACATACACAACTAGGTGATTCCCGCGCACGGGTTGGAGCCTTGTCGCGCCTGCGTAAATTTGTGTTTATCTGACCTTTTTCTATGCGAACTGACAGGTGGGACCCCCAAGGAACATGGTCAATTTAACTAGTCAACATGGCGCCACGCAGACTATTTGGCCGGTCAACAGAGTGCAATCCGATGTTGAACTGTGAGCAAGTGACCGTATAATCACCACAAAACGTATATAGTGACCGTAATCAGCTTATTCTGAAGTTCGGTGACCGTATTATGCTTTTCTCTCTATAGGCCCTCCAAAACTACATCTCTACACGTTCTCGCATGTTACATCTAACAACTATGCAATACAACACTACTACTACACTCTAACACAATAAATCATACGTGTTTTTAGTTTTACTAGATATCATATTGTTACTTATAATTATTCAGTTTGCATACATTAAAATTGCCTTTGAAATGTATGGCCAGTATCATCTATCGTGCGGGAAAAATCCCGTCCTTTCCTGTTTAATTGGGTTTGTATCGATGGATCGTGCGAAACAGCAAAACTATAGTACTATACAGTACAAGTGACAGTTCACTGTACCGTCGTGTCGTCTACTCCTCTATCGTAAGAGTGGAGTTCTCGCTTTCATAAATCTTCTAGTCCCTTTCGCCGACATGTGGGACATAAAGCTACCAGGTCCACGTGCCATACCGGAATACATTGCAGAGCAGCCGGGGTGAAGCACCCCAGTCATGGCGCCAGCGTAGTAATGAGCAATGAGGCGTCAAATCACAAAGCTGCACCTTTCCCGCAGTTAAGTTGGAGGGACGAACTAATAATGCTAAAAAAAGAGTTGGAGGGACGAAGCAATCATCATTTCACTCGTTGCTGAATCCGCTTCTCCCTCATCTTCTTCAACTTAACCACGTGTTGCTCCTGCCGTTGTTCTGCCTCATGTGGGACGCGGATCAGCTTGGTAAAGCATTGACACGTGGGACCGCATGTTAGCAAACCGCCAGGACAACGTCCTCCGAAAATAAGAAGCCTAATCCTAGACTTACAAAGGGCTACATAGCTGCTATGTATACTTTCCATCTAATCTATATATGCCCCCCTGATTTTCAGGTGGGGTGGGCCTAATCCTCTCCTTTAATCCAATGAAATAGTCCCACATCACATCAGTTTGTAACGTTACGTAAACCATTACGTGGATGTAGCATTGCTCAAATAAGAAACCTCCCCCGCCATCCGCGCGGCAAAATCACCTCCTTTTTACTAATCTGAATTCTATAATTTTTTAGATCAATATAATTGAGATTTGTATAGATAGCACACAGGAGCAAAACCAAGTGGTATGGTTAAGGGCATCCACAATGTGTAGCCAAATGTGAAAATAGCTTTTGGCATCGTGGGAACTATTGTGGACGGTGTTGCCAAAGCCAAAAAGATGGAACCGAAGCTCCCTGATTGATTGATTGAAGGAATAGAAAAATGCAACGTCTCTCCTCTTTCTCCCATGCTTGGACGCATGTAGTATAGTATAGAGCAAAGAGTCCCTGTCCCTTCTATCACAAATCACAAAGCAGTGAGGCATGCATGCGGAAGTGAGAAGGTTGGTTTGCATGGCGCTGCATTAATCAAGCGATGAGGAGTGAGATGGTTAGCTCTTTGGTCTTTGGAGAAAAAAATACGCATTAATTGACACGTGAAATGAGGATTTGTATCGATTAAATCCTGCGAAGGAAAACCCCGCCTTTCTTTTTTAACACTAGTACTCCTAGTACGTACGTACTTATCCTGTTTGGGTCTAGGCCTTGCATTGCCAAACTTCGCCACACATTTTTGCCAAGCTTGCCTAAAGTTTTCAAAATGAGAAGGAGGTACACTTATGCACGGCTATCATGGTCGCACCGCACCCTCACACGGTCGCTCCTGCACGTCGCAATCGCACCGCACCCTCACACAGTCACTCCTGCACACCGCAAACCCAACCAAGGGATTGCACCCTCACTGACACGTGTTGTTGCATGTGAACAAACCAAACTCAGCCATCCTATTGTTGACACATAATTTTCGTTCATAGAGTATGTTTATCCAACCGCATGTTGGGGACTATCCGTACAGCCCGTGCGGTGGTCTGTTGGGGAAGAAGAAGAGGTGAGGAAGAAGGAAAGAAGGGTTAGGAGACGTAGGATATTCATCCAACCGCCTGAAATGGTAGACTGACCCAAGTCAGGAGACTTGCGTAACAAATATATGTTTTTACACAGCAAAAGATCCATAAAAACAACAACATAAATAAAAACTATCACTGATCGCGGAAAGAGACGGCCTCGTCGTCTTTGGCTGCCGGTGCGAACCAGCCGGCGCTGCCGACGTGTGTCTCCGCACCGTGGTTGTCCTCGGCCTCCAGCTACTCGTTCAAGCGGAGCATGCGGGCGCTCTGCATGGAAGAGAGCGCAGCCCAGTTCAAGTCGAGGACATCCGGTTCCGCCTGCAGGAGGGCCTCGATGGCAACGGCATCCGCACGCTCCACGTCGAGTCGAGCCTCCGCCGCCCGGTTCAAGTCCAGGACGTCCGATTCCGCCTGCAGGAGGGCGTCGATGAGAGCGGCATCCACGCGCTCCGCGTCGAGTCGAGCCTCCACCGCCCGGTTCAAGTACAAGACGTCCGGTTCCGCCTACAGGAGGGCGTCGAGTCGAGCGGCATCCGTGCACTCTGCGTCGAGTCGAGCCTCTGCCCCCCGGTTCAAGTCCAGGACGTCTAGTTCCGCCTGCAGGAGGGCCTCGATGGCAGCGGCATCCGCGCGCTCCGCCTCAAGTTGAGCCTCCGCCGCCCTGTTCACATCCACGACATCCGGTTCCGCCTGCAGGAGAGCCTCGATGGTAGCAGCATGCGCGCGCTCTGCGTCGAGTTGAGCCTCTGCCTCCCGGTCCTCCTTTAGTATCACCATGTTGAACCGCTGGTCCGCGTGCACCATGGGGGACTCGGACGCCGGCATGAAGTTGACGTCCGTCGTCTCATACCCATCGGGGGCCTTCTGCGCCGCGACCTCCGCCATGAACATTGGATCGGCTTCCCCCTCATTGTAGCTTGGCTCCAGAGAACTCTGGGATTGGCCCGCCGCAAAGCGAGCTTGGGAACGGAAGTCTGTGGTGCCGACCGCCGCCGCGGTTTCTGCGCGGCGCTCCGGTGTCAGCATCTTGTAGTAAGTGATCTTGCGGTGCACCATGGCTTTCCGGCAAACTAGGGGACACTTGATGCCGGCTAGGGGATCGAAAGGTGAGGGAATGTGCTGGAGATTTGGTGTGGTTTTAGGACTGTGGCTGGCGTAGGCCGAGCAGCGAAGGTTCTGGTGTGAATAGTGGTTCCGGTGACGACCGGTCAATCGGTTTTGACTGTACATCGCTCTTGTCGCATTCGCGTTGCAGCCCGGCACGCTGGACCCTCCACGTCGCTCACCGAATGGAACGTGCTTCGTCTTCTGGGACCGCAGTTGAGAGCAAACCGACGTCCCTCCCCCTCCCCCACCCGCATCATTTATTATACCACCACTCCCTCCGTTTTACGTGGAGTAAATAAAAACAGAGGGAGTATACTAAGGATGAGGAACCCCTGACATGGCCGAACCCATTGAGTAACTGACATGCGGGGCCTAGCAAGCATGGGGTCCACCAGTACGTGATCGAAAGGGAGGGTAAGGCAGGGATACCTATGTCAGAGGATCCACTTCCACTATACTACTTTGACCAAATGTTAGAGTAATAATATATGACATGCAACTTACACAAATGTTAGAGTAATAATATATAACATGCAACTTACACAAAGCATACAGGGTCTAATGCGTTTTTCGAGGCTAACTTGGACCAAATCTTAGAGTAATAATATATGCCATCCAACTTACACAAAGCATACGGTCAAATTCGTATGTGAAAGGAGTTTCCAATGATATAATTTTCACATTATACATCTCATGTACTATTAATCTTGTCAATAGTCAAATTGGAAACCATCTCGAGTACAAATCTAGGAGTACGTACGAATCTAACAATATTGATTGGGCATTGTTGAATGTTGATACCTTTTTGATCAAAGTAGAGATACTTTGACTACACATAAAACTTATATGTAAACTAGAAATGATAGGAGGGAGTATATTTTACGTTAAAAAACCAAACGAACATTGAATACCCTTTATATATGATTCGCGGATGCTATGATCACTGGTTCAAAATTTTGAATCCGCCTTAGATATCTCGTGCCCCCACTCGTTCCCTCTCGATTTCATCTCGGTGTCCGGAGATCTATTGAATGAGGACTAGGGTGGGTACATGCGAATGATACTTGGCGGAATGTTCAAATGAGGCATGCGAGAGGATGGACTCGACTGGAGGGCGACATGATCGATGGAGAAGAGGGTTGGAGAGGAATGAGAAACAAGCAAACGCCACATGATTATACTTGAACGGCTCAAAAAAACAACAAGTTGTCTCACTTGGCCTACATAGTGAAAGGCCTAATGCGCAACGCGGAGCACTGACGCTCGAATATGGCCGGGAAAACAGGGAAACCGACATGTGGGGCACACCCGTCGGGACGATGTAGCGCAGACTAGTCCAATGGAGGAGCTGGCCCACGACCTCCTCACCACCGACAACCGTTCATGTGGGTCGTTGGGGCCAACAACGGGGCGCAGCTCCAGCACCGCCTCTGGACACGGCGACCGCGGTGAGCAACACGCTCATATCATTGCTAGACACGGTCAGTTTCAGTGTGCCGAGGGTGGCGTTTGGTTTGTGCCCAAGGTTGCCCCATCAAAGCATTGGGTAGCCAAAATTTTGGTTGAGGTATTGGTTGCCCATGATTTGGCCGACATTGGCAAGAAAAATGAACTAGAGTTGGCTAGAGTTCATTGGCATGCCAAAGAAATGGCAACCATCCAAACAAAGACCAATCTTTGGGTCATGACCAAAATTTTGGTTGGGGTATTGGTTGCCCATAATTTGGCCGACATTGGCAAGAAAAATGAACTAGAGTTGGCTAGAGTTCATTGGCATGCCAAAAAAATGGCAACCATCCAAACAAAGACCAATCTTAGGGTCATGACCAAAATTTTGGTAAGGTGCACTTTGGCCACAATCCAAACACACCCCAACACCCGGCTCGTCGAGGATGCACGGGGCGAAGCGACGCGTCCGTGGAGTGGTGTAGCACGGCCAACTGCATGCTCTGGACCTAAGACCATGCCGGGTCGTCTTGCTTTTTCAATGACATGCGGGGATCGCATGTGAGCAAAGGGCATCTCCAACGTTGCCACGACCACAGCTGACTACCCTGGCACACCAAAACCCTCGTCCCTCGCACCGTCGCGCGGTGCGTTCCCAGCCGGCACCAGCTGCCCGCATTCATGTCGTCCGTTTGTATGTCATCGTTAAGAGGCTTGGTGCCCGAGGAACCAACTCCGGCAACTTAATGACGCACTCGGACGCTTCGCCTCACCGGAATGCACTACTTAAAGCGGCAATGCCCAGCTAACCTCCACACCATAGCGCATCGTCCTGCTACCTGGCACCACATCCGCCATGACCGCAAGTGCGAACGCTCTGCGGGAGAGCTTTTCTTCGGGGATGAAGCTCGAGGTCGCCGCCCTCACTCAAGTCGCCTCTCGCGACGCAATAGCGGCGTAGCCGGACACGGACGTGATTGCACAAGCGGTGGCCACGCTGGCGGCCGACGACGGGGGCACCGTCAGCCACGCCTCCTACTTGCCGCCATCCAACGTCCGGCACCGCCGAGGTCGGGGACTCCTGCGAGGTTGAGTAGGGCATGGGAGGCGACAGGGCATGGTGTGCCAACTGGCCGATCCGTATTCCGTGTTCTACTCTTGCTCACCGGAGACCGCACCTTCACTTCACGGGTCTTGAACCCAGCCCCCGTACATAGAGATCACGGATGGAGGACGTCGATCGCCGCCGTAGAATAGGTTTAGGGTCGGGTTTCTTTTATTTTTCTGTTTTATAAAAGTTCGAAATGTAATGAAAATCTTCTGTGTTTGCTTTAATCTCGGCCGGTGTATATGAACTTTTACAATAATATACATATTGTAGGAGTACTAGCAAGATGCTCATGCGTTGCACGGAAGATCAAGATCTTGTGGGAGAAAAGGATGAACGAGGGAAAGCCTTATCTGCAAATGTGGAGAAGAGTGTGGGTAAATTGTCATAGTTTCCTTCCTATCCGTTAGATATAGATCAGACGACCTATATTGCAGCATGACAGGCACACCATCATCACCAACTCTGCTTTTTATTGAACCGAGACAAATCTAACATGCGAAGTAAAATAAACACATAGGGTCTATACATACACAAATTATCTTAGGCACTCCAATAGTACGTCCACTACACATTCATGCATTTCACATCTTTCTACATCTACGAGAACCTACGAAAGGGTTAACGTAAATTGCCTCTCTCTCTCCTCCCCTGATTTGCATGGTGGTGGGACCCTCCCTCCCCCCAATCTACAATGAACAACTCACACATTTCACATTACGTTAATTACGTAACTGGGATTACGTAGGTGTAGCATTACTCGTCCTAAAAAACCCAACTAAGCCAACCTCCCAGCATATCGCGCGGGAAAAGACACGGCCGCGCCGTTTTAGTTGGGATTACCGGATTACTAGTAGTAGTATCGATGGATCGCACGAAGCAACAAATATTTTTTCTGAGGGGGCGAAGCACCTAGTTTAAAAGGAAAAAAGGCGGTACACTCACATCACTCCTGTCGCGGTCGCATTGCACCCCACACACGTTCGGTCCTCCACACGGCTCATGCAAACGGAACACGCTTCGACTTGTCTCTTCACTGACATGTGGGACTGCACTTGGAGAAACCGACCATGCGCCAAACTCCCCCCGCCCACCGCGCGAAAATCCTCCCCCCCCACACACACACAAAAATTCCCCCCAAATGCGATTCAACCGCCCTTCGGCCAACTAGCCAATAATATTCCCCAAACCCCGCTCCCCCTGTCCCCCTCCACTCCAATCGCTCCGCCAAAGCCGCCCTCCCCGCTGTGCCGATACGTCGGCGCCGCGGTTTGGCGATCCTCTTGCTCCCACAGTACGCTCTCGTAGACTGCCGTCCTCTAGCCCCGTTGCCACCTCTAGCTACATTCTTGTGGAGGCGCACGGCGGTCAGCGCCGTCACCGCTGGCAACGTTCGTGTGGAGACGCACGGCGGTCAGCTTCTCCCACGGTACGCGCATTCTAGATCGAGGCCCCGTTCATGTCGGTGTAGCGTTGAATGTTAGCTGATAGACGCTGTTAATCTCACTGTTTGCCGAAGTAGTTTAATGTCAATATGCTCTGCTTAAGAAGCTTCCTTGCCCTGTTCTGCACTCAATCTGCTTAGCTGAGATGGCATGCCAAGGACGATTAGTTGCTAAAATATCCTGCCCTATATTTATTGTGATGTAGATTGCCATGGTCCAGTAGCCAATCTGTTAGGTGAAATAGCTCTACACCGTTTTATACTCGATCTTTGTTGCTGCGATGGCCTTCGATAGTTTGATGGATGTGTGCTCGGCCTCATTGACTGCTGAAACAGCCTGCCATAATTTAGCACTCAAATATGTTTGTTGATTTAGCTTTACATATATTTCATTACTTAGATCTGCTCATCCAAATATCTTGCCATAGCTTTAGACATCGACCTAGGTATTTTTTTCTGGACTTCATAAAAAAGCATATATGTTTTTCCTGTAATATCTAGTAGAAGAACTAATTTGTATGTCTAACAGATGGACAGGACTTGGATAACTTCTGCTCGAAGATTATCCGCTGCATATGTCGAGGGGGTTGAAAACTTCATGAACTTTATCAGAGCTGAGTACGGTGGTCCGAAATCAGATGTGCTCTGCCCGTGTAGCAGTTGTATGAATTCAGTTACAAGACCACGGTCAACTGTGCAAAATCATCTACACTTGTATGGGATGTCGGTCACATATACTAGGTGGGTTCATCATGGTGAAGCTGTGAACGTCAATGTTATTGACTACGTGGAAGCAGCAGATCACCATCTTGATCTGCCTGATGCTCGGATGGAAGAGGAGGAGGAGGTGGTGGTGGCGGAGCCAGTGAGTTTGACCAACATTGAAACAATGCTACGAAATGCTCGTGCATTCCATAAACTTTCACCTGCAGAAGAAAAATGGTGGGCCCGCATGTTGGAACAATGCAACGTTGATGTAACCCCAGGAAATAAGCTGTCACTATTCTCAGCTATGGTCACCTTTCTTCAGGTGAAGACATCTAAGCGGATGACCAACAAATCATTCGATGCGATGTTGGCTGCTTTCGGCAAATCTTTCCCAGATGCGTCTGAGCTGCCACACACCTACAGTAAAATGAAGAATTTCCTTCGTGCAGTTGGAATTGGATATGATATGATCCATGTTTGTAAGAATAATTGTGTTCTGTTCCAAAAGGATTATGCCAACTTAAGTCAATGACCGAAATGCAAATCATCAAGATGGAAAGATGGCGATGCTGTGAAGAGGATTCCTCATAATGTTCTTAGACATTTTCCAATTACACAAAGATTGCAGAGGTTGTTTCATGATGCTGAAACAAGAGAGGATGTACTGTGGCATTCTAGGAACCAGGAGTCCAGAGATCAGAATGTAATGAGCCATCCATCTCATGGTAGTGAGTGGAAAAGCTTCATTGATAAACACAAAGAGTTTTCTGCTGACCCGAGAAACATTAGAATTGGCTTAGCTTCAGATGGATTTAACCCATTTGGCCACCAGAGCGCCACATATAGCATGAGGCCAGTGCTTGTTATCCCTTACAACATGCCTTCAAATGTCTGCACCAAAGAATCAAACTACATGATGGCATCCCAGGTCCAAAAAGTCCTGGAAAGGATTTTGATTTGTTCATGGAGCCTCTTGTGGAGGAACTTCAACAGCTATGGAAGGGTGTTCTCACTCGAGACCTATATAGCAGCCGAACAGCTGATTTCTTTCTGCGTGTTGTTGTAATTTGGTGCATCCATGATTATCCGGCTTTGGGCACTACGTCAGGGTGAATGACACATGGTTACAATGCATGTGTTCGCTGTGACAGGAATCCACTGTCATACGCAATACTTAGCAAGACCTGTTACATTGGACACCGCCATTTCCTTGCCAAGAACAAGACGCGTCCTAGAAAATATCGAAGACATGTGTTCAATGCAAAGCATTAAAACCGTGATGCACCAAAGAGGCTCACCGTCGATGAGTTGCAAGTGGAATTAGAGAAGGTCAGGCATATTACACCAGGAAACCATCTTGGTAATGGTAGTGGGAAAAGGAAGCGTGGCACGGTAGAAGACAGATTATTGTTTACCCGCAGGTCCACTTTGTGGGACTTGGAGTATTGGAAAGATTTGGATCTGCAGCATAATCTTGATGTGATGCACATCGAGAAAAATATATGTGACAGCACTATCGACACACTTCTTAACATTGAAGGCAAGACGAAAGATACCTTAAATCTAGGATTGATTTGACACACCTGGGTATCAGAAAGGATTTGCAGGTGCAAGATGGAGGTAAACCACGGGATATGGCACCAGCTGTGTATGTCTTGGACAAGGTAAAAAGAAAAGAATTTTGCGAGATCCTGTCACGTGTGAGATTCCCACCAGGATTTGCTTCCAACCCTAAAAGGAGAGTCAGTGCAGATGGAAACAAGGTACAAGGGTTGAAAACTCATGACTGCCACATCCTACTTCAAAGGGTTTTACCTGTGATCCTTAGAGGATTGGGCCGCCCTGACTTACACAGAGCAGTTGCAGAGTTGGGACAATTCTTCAGGGAACTCTGCAGTAGAAATATCAGGATAGATATATCCTCCAGCCTTCTTTGATGTGATGGTGCATTTGGCTGTTCATCTACCTGATGAGGCACTACTTAGAGGTCCAGTACATTATGGCTAGATGTATCCTATTGAAAGGCGGCTAGACACTTTCAAAGGCTATGTTAGGAATAGAGCTAGACCTGAGGGTTCCATTGCAGAGGCCTACATTGCTACAGAAGAGTTGACATTCTACTCAAAATACATTGAAACAGCTGATCAGCTTAGCAAAGAGGTGGGTGAAAACAATCCCAAGCTCAATGTTTTTGATTATTCTGTTCGAGTTCCAGGGAAGAGTCGACAAGAGGACAAACCTAAAGATTTGGACAAAATGGTTTGGTATGTGTTGAATAACTGTCCTAGGATACTACCTTATATCAAGTAAGTGCAATCCTGCAGCTTATCCATCGTAATCTACTAAACTTGCAGCACATTCTTATATATTTAGATGTTTGACGCAATCACTATGTTGTGCAGCATCTACAAAGAGGAGTTACTGCCGCAAAATCCAAGAAACATTGACATACTGGTTATGGCAGGATTTGCGAAATGGTTCAAGAACCATGTAAGCTTTTTAAGTGCACTGTCAGTTTTTTTAATATATTGAGTACATAAGATGATCAGCTTGTCTATTTTCTAACCATAGGTTAAGAAGATGCGGGAGGATGGGCAGGCAGTTGATGATGCCCTTTAATCACTAGCAATGGGTCCTGATACTCGGGTAAGACATTATGAATCTTGCGTTGTTGGAGATGTGCGCTACAACACCCTTGCACGAGACGAAGGCAGGAAGACACAAAACAGTGCCATCATGAGCACGAATACGTATGACAAAGAGACAACTGAAATGTATGCTAACATAACATACATTGTTCAGTTGCAGTTTATCTCCAGTTTCGAGGATCATCGGTGTGTGGTGCTGTTGTGCTGTCGTTGGTATAACCTATTTTCCAGGATCGCAAAACCCAGAGTTGATGATTATTTCAAATCCATCAATGTCAAGGCGGCGTACCAGACCAACGAGCCTTTTATTTTGGCAAATCAAGCAACACAGATATTTTTCTTGGGAGACACATTTTCTCATAGCGATGACTAGAGAGTATTGCAAAGGTTTGAGCAGAGGAATTCGTTTAATGAAGTTGCACAACAAGATGATGCTTACACTGCTCCTGATGTACAAGATAACATAGATGTTCCTAATATCTTTGAGAACCATCACGTCAATGACGCCGGCGAAAAGATTGCCTGTCGTGCTGTGGACATACAAGAGTTGATCAAGAAGAAGCCAACGTTCGTGGACGCTGAGGACGAAGAAGAAGATGACACCATGGGGGATTACGATTCAGACTGATACACATGGCGAAGATGTTGACGCTGCTGCTACGAATGATGATTACATTGCTTTTTCATATTTGCCTGTCAGAAGACGTATTTTTATCTACTATGTGAAATTGTGTTTGCAATGACAACCGAAACCTGATGAACATGTTGCTTAGTATTTTGCTGTGAGAATATCACTTGTTATGTATGCTGATTTGTGTTTGGTGATTGTATGAAAACTAAAACATGATGACATTGTTGTGTAGTTGTACTCATATTTGGCTGTGAAACTTGAATTAGATGACATAATTTGTTGTTGGACTGCAATTTGCTCGATGTCTTCGAATGAGAACGAAGCTGACCCGACGGGGCCTCTGCTATTTATTTATTTATATGAGCAAAAGGGGATACCCCCTGATTTCCGTTAATAGAAATCACTAGATGTTCACAACACTACGCCCAGCCTGCTACACAGGTTCCATTCATTACTAGTTTCAGCAAAGTGCTCATATCATAGCCACTGAGTACATCACGAGTGCTACATACACTGCAAATAAAGAGACAATCATCCTACAGAGCACATCAATTTTGCCCATTATCTTCACAAGCTCTTTCATCTCCTCATTGCTGACAAGGCCGTTTAGCAGCTGTTGCTTGGCCATGATCAGAGGATCTGCATCTTTAACCTTCTGCTCTGCATCTTCCTCTTCTGCCGTTCCTTCAGTTACTTGTCCAACACCCCAACCTGCTGGTATTGCGATCCCTCGGCTAACCAAATAATCAGCGTAGTTGCATTCCCCCGCATCAGCAACTTCCCAAAAATACAAATCACACGAATCTTCCCTTTTCTACACGAATCAAATTGGAAGATCATCAACCAAACTATTAAAAAAATCAGCAACTGAAAGCAGTAGAACAACACTTAAACATATTATTACCCCATGATTCGGGCATTTGTAGAAGACTCGGCCAGGGTTGCGGATTGTGGTTGAGACACAACGGATGACTCTGCGTGATTTGCAGCAGTGGCAACACACCAACGTCAGCGGGTTGCGATGAGCAATCGGCTGCGGTGCGCGTGTCGGCGGGGGTGTGATGAGACCCACAGGCGATGGTACGGGTGGAGACTTGGCGCATATCTGGTTGTTGCCTGCTGAAGAGCTGGTGGACGAGAATCCAGCGGACATGGTTACTGCGGCCAGAGCTTCTCATGCTAGGCAGAGTAAGTAGAGAAGAGGAGAAGCGAACGTTGGATATGTCAATTTCATTACTTTCAGAGTAGCATAGCACCATATATAGAATATAGTCATAGTCTAGGTTTGGATTTGAACCAGCTACAGTAGCACGTCTTTCTTTTTTCTAAAACTCGGCAACGTCTCTTTACTGCTACACTAGCTTGTTCTGTACGCCTTCCCAAGTCTTTGATTTTCTTTCCCTTTTTTTGCAAGGAAGGAAGGAGGACCAAATTGAGAGTTCCTCGGACTCGAACCCAAGACCTCTCGGTTGAAAACAAAGGGTGCTAGTCACTTATATGGCGAATGTTCCCTGTGAGGAGGACGGCAGACGAATGCATTTTCCTTCCTATATATTAAAAAGTATGCTACTTGGTGTCCACTTAGTGAAAAAACGATTGTGCCAACCTTGACCGTTGGATTGACATTGAACGTCTGTCGTGTTTCTTTAGTCTCTTCTTCCTCGAGCCGCCAAAGCCAAACTAGCGCCGGCGGGACCGCCTGCTCCCGCCTCCCACAGCTGGCTGTGATCTTCCCCTCCTCCTACTCGTTCCCGTCCGAGGCCTCACCATCGTCCTCCGCCTTGGTTCGCTCTCCACGGCGCCGCCCTCCGGTGTTGTCAACATGGTCAACAACCGAGAGGAATAAGGCGATGACTGTACATGGTGAGGATGACAGTAGGGATCAAGCAGCGCGTGCAGTAATTTTGTTTTTTCGGGACGGAGAAGGGTATCAACTGGGTTGTGCGGGACCCGTGGCCCGTCTAGCCCAGGCTTTTATTTCATATGTTTAGCACATGACCAGCCCAGTTTGTTTTTTTCCTTTGTGAAAAATGGCTAGCCAGCTATTTTGTTTTTTGCAGAATAACCAACATAGGCCTACTTGCTTTTCTACGCCCTGCTGGCCCGGAAATCTTTCAAGACGAGGAGGGATGTATTTTGCCCCGAAAATGGGCTAAAGTAAAAAGAAATGGGCTATAAGTAATAAGAAATGGGCTATAAGTAATAATAAATGGGCTGTAAAATGAAAAAAATACAGCAAACAAGCAATTAGTTCCAAAATACTGTTTTTTCGGATTTTGATTTTCTAAATTTCATTGTTTTTGTGCGGGTAAAATTTCATCAAATTTAAATTAAGGTATATTTAGATTTAAAATTAATTTGAATCTGGCTAGAAATTTTGGGCTGTATGTTGTTTGGGACAGATTTGGAGGCTGACTTGTGGGTCTACTAGGTTGACATGTACTTTGGCTTTGTCAACATAGTCCACAAACGATTCTAGCAGCAGTGACCGTTGGATGTTAATCCAACGGCTGTGCTGCTTCTTCAATATCTTATCTTCTTGCTCCAGCCGCCCAAACCAGCTCCGGTGGGACTGCCTGCTCCCGCCTCCCATGGCCGGATGTGTTGCCGCACAGGCTGCACCGCCCCAACCTACTTCATTGCTGGCCAGGCCATTCCTCTACTCACCCACACCTCCTGTTATTTTCCAGCGACGGCAGCCGGACAAGTAAACCCTCGTACTCCCCACCGCGTGGGCAACCATTGCTGAGTCTTTCCTGGCTCCGTGCCGTTCCCTTCCTAGGCCTCGCTGTTGTCCACCGCCATGGTGCTCTCGGCGCGGCCTGGTCAACATGTTCAACGAACGACATCCATCGTCCGTGGACTGTACGCGCAAAATAATGATTCCTCCACCTGACAGCTGGGACCCACCGGAAGGGCCTCTATATTTCATGAAAAAAAACGTTCCGCCCGCTGACATGTCGGACCCACCAGCTATATCTTCGCATGCAAGGAAGTGCCTCCTTATTACGCACAAAAAAATGAATACCCCCCTGCTAGTTGGGACCCACCATAGTGGGAGGATGACTTTGGGCCAACTAAGTTGACTGGGACGGAGGGCTTTTTCAACTTAGTCAATATGAATGATTCTTGCTCCAGTGACCGTACGATGTCCATCCAACGGCCGTAGTGCTTCTTCGACCTCTGGTCTTCTTGCTCCAGTCGCCCAAAGCAGCGCCGGTCGTGTCGCATGCTCCTGCCTCCCGTGGTCGGCTGTGCTGTCGCGGAGGCCTCACCGCCCCCTACTATTCCCACCGCTGGCCAGGTCCTGCGGCGACGGTAGCCTCACACCGTAGCCGAAACAGTGAACCCTCGTACTCCTCTCCACACGGGCTTCCACTGCCGCGTCTTCCCCGGCTCCGCGTCGTCCCCTTCCTAGGCCTCGTCGTCATCTACCGCCGTGGTGCTCTCGGCGCGGGCTGGTCAACATGGTCAAGGAATGACTTCCATCGGACGTGGACTGTACGTGGAGAGGCTGACACCTGGGTCCATGGCTGTAGCAAGGAAGTGCCTCCTTATTACGTGGAAAATAATGATTCCTCCACCTGACAGCTGGGACCCACCGGACGGGCCACTGTATTTCATGGAAAAACATCTCCCCCTGACTGTTGGGACCCACCAGCTTCATCTTCGCACGCAAGAAAGTGCGTCCGGGCAAAAAAAACGATTCGCCCCCTAACTGCTAGGACCCACCAGCTACACCTTCGCACGCAAGGAAGTGCGTCCGGGCACAAAAAAACAATTCGCCCCCCTGACTGCTGGGACCCACCGGCTACATCTTCGCACGCAAGGAAGTGTGTCCAGGCAAAAAAAAACGATTCGCCCCCCTGACTGCTGGGACCCACCAGCTACATCTTCGCACGCAAGGAAGTGCCTCACAGTCGCGACCCACCTAGTCGAAGCGTACGTAGCGTTGTCATTCTTGTCGCGAACGTGTACGTACATATATACTGGTGGATGTAGAGGCGCGCACGTGGCGTAGTAGAGGCGCGCACGTAGCATGTACACGTACTTACAGCGGCCAGGGTGCAAGAAAGAAAATACGGCCACGTATGTGTACATATGGGCGGGGTCTCGAACGCCTACTCGCGCATACGTACGGCGACGGTTCGTGTACATGGCTGGGTCAGAACGGAGAAATAACATTGTCGTCATCTTCATGGGGAGGCAACGGAATGCGTCGTGTTCATGGGGAGGCAACGGAATGCGTCGTGTTAATCGAGAGGCAACGGAACGCGTGGGAGCCAACCGGCTGTGTCGGAACGGAATGTGTGGTCGTGTTCATTGGGAGGGCTTGGATGGAAAAGGCGATGGAAACGAGGCCTGGCGTACCACAGAACGGAGGAAACGGCCTTGTGTTTGACCGGCCACGTTCGAAACGGGATCCTATTCATCGGGAGGGGTCCGGCGTACCGCAAAACAGAGGAAACGGACCTCCTACGGTCGAAACGGGGGTCCTGTTGATCGGGAGGGGTGTGGCGTACCGCAAAACGGACGAAACGGACCTCCTACAGTCGAAACAGGGGTCCTGTTAATCGGGAGGGGTGTGGCGTACCGCAAAACGTATGAAACGGACCTCCTACGGTCGAAACGGGGTCATGTTCATCGGGAGGGGTGTGGCGTACCAAAAAACGGGACTCCATAGGATACTGTTCATCTCCACCGTCGACCTCCTCCAGCCTACACGGGCTACCGTCGACCTCCTCCAGCCTCCACGGGCTCCTGTTCATCCACCATCCATCGCGCGCTACTCCACCGGCTACTATTCAACCACCCCTCTATCGTCTACTATTCATCCAGCCCTCCACCGTCTATTGTTCATCCAGCCCTCCACACCACGAGGTCCTGTTCAACCACCCCTCCACCTTCTACTGTTCATCCAGCCCTCCACACCACGGGGTCCTGTTCATCTAGAGGCAACGCCACTGCTCACTGTTCATCCACCCCCCTGGCAACACTCACTCTTCATCCCAGAGGCAGCATCGATCGGCTTCAATTAGCAGCAGTAGCGAAGGAAGCGCTCGATCGGGTTCAGTTAACAGCCATCGATCGACCGCTCGGGTTCAGTAACGCATAGCATGCAGTGCAATTGCTCGGGTTCATTTAGAACCCAACGCCTCGCTCGGGTTCAGTTAGAGCCAACGCATCGCACATACGTGCGTACGTGTACGAGAGAAACGCGCATCGCTCGTCCCCCGACCTCCCATCATAACCGGCAACTCCCTGAAATTTTCCTCACCCTCGCTTCTACCATGGTTTTTTCCGTCATGGACGGCCCAAAGAATGTCATGCAGCTACGTCTCCATCCCGCCCAGGACGAAAAGCCCATTTTCTGTCATGATTTTTTCTGTCATAGAAGTAGGAGCCCACCACATCTATGATGATACCGGGTTTTGTCACAATTATCGTCATAGAAGTGTCATATGTATGACAGAAAAAAATTCGTTCAGCCCAAAATGTCACGGATGTGTCTTTTTTTTGTAGTGATCAGTTTCAACATAAGACGCCACACGGGGCGAGTCATGACGGATGTCACTTGGAAGAACCGCCTCATCCCCGTAAATCATGGAGAAAGGTCTGTAACACATCGATCTGTTGGGGGTGGTGTTTATACTCCACAGCGCAGAAGGCAACTCCTCAACCCAACAACCCGGTGTCCTTTGGAAAGGGACCATAAGTCGTGGTTTAACTCCTCCCAAAATTTATTGATTGGCTCGTTCAGCTTGACCATTGGATTGGGGATGAGCTACAAATGAGTTGTCAAGACGAATATGCTCTTGTTGACAGAACTCTTTCATAGCACCTTTGGACAGATTAGTGTCATTATCAGTTATGATGATGTGAGGATAACCAAAACGAAAGATTACTTTTTTTCATGAATTGAACCGATGTGGCAGCATCACACTTGCTGACTGGTTCAGCTTCAACCCACTTAGTGAACTTATCAACTGCCACCAAGAGGTGGGTCTTCTTATCCTTAGACCTTTTGAAAGGTCCAACCGAATCAAGCCCCCAGACCGCAAACAGCCAAGTATTTGGAATCATCCTCAATTCTTGAGCTGGCACAATGGTCTGCCGAGAAAATATCTGACAACCATCACATTTACTGACCAGATCCTCTGCCTCAGTATGAGCTTTTAACCAATAAAATCCATGACGAAAAGCTTTGGCCACAAGGGATTTAGAGTCGGCATGATGGCCACAGTCCCCTTCATGGATCTCCCTTAGAATTTCCTGGCCCTCTTCTGTAGAAACATAGCATTCAAATACGCCTGTGACACTACATCGGTGTAACTCGCCATTTATAATAGTCATGGAGTTAGAACGTCAGGTTACTTGCCTGTCTAGAGCTTCATCCTCAGGCAACTCTCCCCAGGTCATATATGCCAAATAAGGAACTATCTAATCAGGGGTAGCGTGGAGAGCCGCCACTAATTGTGCCTCTGGGTCAGGGATGGCAAGATCCTCCTCTGGGTAGCTTAACTGAAGGGTTATGTAAAATGTCAAGGAAGATATTGGGGGGCACCGGCTTACGCTGAGATCCGAGCCGGCTTAAAGCATCGGCCACCTTGTTCTTTCTATGACCAATGTGCTTCACCTCATAACCCTTGAAATGACCAGCGATGGCATCAACCGCCCGGCGATAAGCTGCCATGAGCGGGTCTTTAGAATCCCATGTACCTGAAACTTGCTGATCCACCAAGTCTGAGTCGCCAAAACACCTGACCCAACTTAAATTCATCTCCTTTGCCGCTCGTAGGCCATGAAGCAAGGCCTCATACTCAGCTGCATTATTAGTGCAAGCGAACATTAGTCGTAGCACATAACAATAGTTATCACCTCGTGGGGAAGTCCAGATAAGACCCGCTCTGGAGCCCTCTAGCTGCCTAGACACATTGAAGTGAATTGTCCAATAAGTATTGTCCGGCTTATCCTTGGGCATCTGCAATTCTGTTCAGTCATTGATGAAATCTATCAGAGCTTGAGACTTGATGGTTGTCCTCGGCATACTTTAAACCACGGGGTCCAAGCTCGATAGCCCACTTGGCCACACGACCTGTGGCTTCTCTGTTTTGAATAATGTAAACCAAGGGAGAAGAGCTAACCACTATAATAGGATGAACCAGAAAATACTGCTTCAACTTGCGAATGGCCATGAACACCCCATATACTAGTTTCTGCAATGGGGGTATCTCTCTTTTCACTCAATCAAGATCTCACTGACATAATAAGTTGGCCGTTAAACCGGTACTCCTTCCCGGCTCTTTCCTTTCCACCGCAATTGCTACACTGATGACTCTGCTATTGCTGCCACATATAAGAGCAAAGGTTCCTTATCAATAGGGGTCGTAAGAATTGGCGGCTCAGCCAGCTGCTTCTTAAGTTCCTCGAATGCCTCATTAGCAGCGTCACTTCAAAAAAAAATCTGTTTTCATCATCATCTGGTATAGAGGAATAGCCTTTTCACCAAGGCGGCTTATGAACTCAATCAAAGCGGCAATAGGACCCGCCAGATGCTGGACATCATTTACATGGGCCAGCTTAGCCAATGAGGTAATAGCCTTGATTTTCTCCCGGTTAGCCTCGATACCTCTCTCAGAAGCCAAGAAACCCTAAATCTTGCATGCACGCACACCAAAAACACACTTGGCCAGGTTAAGCATAATCTTGTAGACCCGGAGATTATCAAAGGTCTCTTTCAGATCCTCCATAGAGTCTCCTTCTTTCTGGATTTCACAATTGCGCCCAATCTGACTGTGAAAGCAGTTCTGCATACAACGCTGATAAGTCGACTGGGAACTCTTAAGCCCAAAAGGCATAGACACATAGCAAAAAGTTCCAAAAGGTGTGACAAAAGCCATCTTCTCTTGGTCTTTGACTGCCATCATGATCTGACGGTATCCTGAATAAGCATCCAGAAAACACAGACGTTCACAAGCCGTTGTAGCATCTATGATCTGATCAATACGGGGGAGGGCAAAGGGATTAGCTGGGCAAGCATTATTAAGGTCTGTGCAATCCGCACACATGCGCCAAGTACCATTTTTCTTAAGTACCAGCACTGGGTTAGCGAACCACTCAAGGTGGAAAACTTCAACGATGAACCAAGCCGCCAAGAGCCGGACCACTTCTTCGCCAATGGCCTTGCACCTCTCTTCATTAAAACAATAAAGGAATTGCTTGACCAGTTTAAACTTGGTATCGATATTGAAAGTGTGCTCAGCGAGTTCCCTCGGTACACCTGGCATGTCTGAAGGTTTCCATGCAAAGATGTCCCAGTTCTCATGGATGAACTCGATGAGTGCACTTTCCTATTCCGAATCCATATTAGCACCAATTGTGAACTGTTAGGATGAATTGCCAGGGACAAAGTCAACTTATTTGGTGTCATCTGCCGACTTAAACTTCAACATCGGGTCATGCTCTGTTGTTGCCTTCTTCAAAGAGGTCATATCTGCTGGGTCAACATTTTCTTTATAAAACTTCAGCTCCTCTGTTGCAAAAACAGCCTCAGCATAAGTAGCATCGCCTTGCTCACATTCTAGAGCTATCATACTGTCCCCATGAACTGTGATGGTACCCTTGCGGCCTGACATTTTAAGCTGTAAATACACATAGCAAGGTCGTGCCATAAATTTGGTATAAGCCGGCCGTCCAAATAGAGCATGATAGGTGCTCTTAATTTTTACCACGTCAAAGGATAGAGCCTCTGCTATGTAATTACGCTCATCGCCAAAAGCTACCTACAAATCATTCTTACCAACTGGGTATGCCAACTTACCAGGTACCATGCCATGAAAGATTGTAGAGGATGGCTTAAGATCTTTCTCAGTCAGACTCATCCGGCGAAAAGTATCATAATAAAGAGTGTTGATATTGCTACCTCCGTCCATAAGCACCTTAGTGAACTTGTAACCTCCAACCTCAGGAGCCACCACCAAATCTAGCTGACCCGGATTATCAACTCGGAGCGGATGATCCTCTTGGCTCCATACGATTGGCAGCTCTGACCATCATAAGTATCAAGGTACGGCCGGCTCAACCGCACTCACAACTCGCTTATGAACTTTCTGGTCTCGCTTGCGTAAGATAGTAGTGAAGACATGATACTAGCCACTACTTAGTTGCTTCGGGTTGCTCTGATACCCAAATTGTTGTTGCTGACTGCCCTGACTGTTCTTTTGGTTAAAACCGCCCTGATTACCCTGACCCTGAAAACCAGAATTTGAACTACCACCTCCAAAACCGGACCCGTGCGAACCGGAGCCTGACCCGCCACGTGGGCCATTTCCGTTATTGTGAAGATTGTAATTCCTGTACTCCCTCATGATACTGTAGTCTTTCCACATGTGGGTTGCCGGCTTATCGGGATGACTATGTTTTGGGCAAGGGTCATTCAACATTTCCTCCAAATTGAACTTCGGCCATCTAGACTGGGGCTGGAACTTTACCTTGCAACAGCGATCACCATTCTGCGCACTAGTGTTGGCCACAAATTCTGATCCACCGTCAGTGTACTTGCACTTACCATTGTTACCTTGACCCTGACCTATCGTATTCTACTACTGCCCCTTGTCATTTTTCTTCCCCTTACCCGATTTTTCCTCATCTAAATCAGGATCCTTAGTGTTGTCTGAGTCGGCATATTTGATAAGAGCCTCCATGAGCTCTCCCATGTCATTGCAATGACGTTTAAGCCGCCCTAACTTCTGCTTGAGGGGAACAAACCATCTATTCTTCTCTAGAATCAAAATAGCAAAACCAGCATTGATGCTATCCGATGAATGAATAATGGCCGAGACCCGGCGAACCTAATGGGAGGTCGACTCATCCTCACGCTGGATGCAAGTGTCTAGGTCGATGATTGACATAGGCTGCTTACATGTATCCTTGAAATTCTGAATGAACTGCGTTTTCAACTCTGTCCATGAGTTGATGGAATCAGGAGGCAAACCTTTTAACCAGGTGCGAGTCGGCCCATCCAACATCATGGTGAAGTATTTGGCACACAGCATCATTAACATCCAATATCTCCATAGCCAGCTCATAGCTCTCAATCCAAGCATCCGGAGGCTGATCTGCAGTGTAATTAGGTATCTTTAGAGGGCCCTTGAAGTCCTTAGGCAAGCGCTCATTGCGCAGAGCTGGCACCAAGCGCGACACACCCACTGGCATGGACGTCACTCCGGCTTCTATGGACGCCGGGGGATTCAACTGAGGTTGCAGAAGAGCCACTAGCTGGGCCATCAGTTCCGCCTCTTGACGTGCACGCGCTTGACCCACCTGATTTTGGATATCTTGATTTCCACTGGCCTGCATCGGTGTCGTTCATTGCTTGAAACCGCCAGTGACTCAACGCGCTGACTGTAACTTCGACTCAGACGCGGAGTTGAGTGGATTCGATCGCGGCTATAGGAGTAACCCGCATGCTGGGCCACTGCCATCTAAAGAAGCTCCACAGCCTTCCGGGCCTCAACCACCGCAGGAGACTTGCATGTCACCGGGAGAGCCTCAAGCTATGATGTCGCAGCGA
This sequence comes from Triticum aestivum, assembly GCF_018294505.1. Classification (NCBI taxonomy): domain Eukaryota; kingdom Viridiplantae; phylum Streptophyta; class Magnoliopsida; order Poales; family Poaceae; genus Triticum; species Triticum aestivum. The sequence goes on from NC_057807.1 coordinate 427,712,372, forward strand.
TCATGTTGTCCAACGGGTTAGGGAAGTAACCTGGAGGTATTGAGACTCGCTGAGGTGGGATTAAATCATGGGGCGGGTTGCTGCGCGGGGTTGAGCCACCGCTCTGGTCCTAGGCACCTCGGGGACTCGGGTCACACCGGGTGGGTTATTTGGTCCTGCCCCCGGCGTATTGAAGATATTACTTGCATCAAACTCCAAAGGTAGACGACTATGGTATCTCCTGTGAAAAACGTCTTTTGATGCATTCTAATCCAAGCTTAAGCAAAAAAATTATGCTTGAATCCGTTGTGATTCTATATCCAAGGCGGCTCGCTCTGTTGCCATCCTAGCATTCTCAGCATTAAGATCCTCCTTGGCTTGAGCTATCTCATCTTGCAACTTTGGAACGTCCACATTATGATGTGCTTGATTCACCGGGGTTACCTCCATAGTTAGCAAAGTCGCCAAGGCTTCCAAGAGTTCGGATAAAACTTGAGCCGGCAGGCACACATGGCCACCTGCCCCGGCTGTCGCAGCGGCCATTGCACCAGAGGTCATAGCTGCGGTAGTTGATGAATTCAAAACCTATTGCATACCAGCCATGAAGATAGCAGCCCTGTTCGGCGGCTCATAGGAGTCCGGAATACTGTCACCATCAGAATAGCCCCCAAGCCCGTTGTCTTGTAACTGGTAGATCAAATTGGTCTCGCTGGTTGAGGGTTCATCATTTGAGTAGATGGCCGTATCTCCTCCGGACACAGAGCCTTTCTCAAAAGCCGCCCCATGAATAAAACCAACGAAAGCACGCTTCCGGGCGGGTTGACCCTTGGCGGGTCTTGAGCACTGAGCCATTTCAATGACATCATAACCGGTGATTGGCTCAGGATCTAATTCGCCGATCTTGCCGATGAAGACTTAAATGCCGCCGAAGGGGACCCCGTAGCCGTACTCGATTGAATCAGCCTCTAGACCCCAGCCAGAATCGTTGATGTAGATCTTGCCGCGGCGGCTCTTGGTCATCTGGCACACGGTGTATCCCTTGATCCCTGAGAAGCTGCCCTTCAAGAACTCAAAACCACCATGCTTTGGCCCCACGATGGGCGCTAACTGTCGTGGTTTTGTCACGACAGATGTCCAAGTGACAAGACTTAGGTGTGGAGCCATCGCAACTAGGTTAGCTTGAAGGGGTTGAAAGAGACAAAGGGCACAAGATTTACCCAGGTTTGGCCTCTCGCGATGGAGGTAAAGGCCTACTCCTGCTTTAGATTGTATTGCTTGGGTTTCGATTACCAGGGAGCGAGATACACTTGACCTAGCTTTTGACTGCTTGTTTCTTGAGTTAACCCACTGCCGGGTCTCACCTTTATATACACAAGTCGAGGTCAGTCGGCTTACAGAGTCCCGACCGGCTCACACATCGTGACCGGCTTGGTTTCTAACTAATTCTTGCCTTATAGTACAAATCATCATACGGCGGCTCATGGGCCCCGGTTCCAGGCCTTATCCAGGCCTATCTACATGAACTTATCTGTAATGAGCCGTCGATGGTATAATCCGGCCCCTCCTGGGCGGGTCATACCTAGGAGTTATATCCCCAACAGTACTAATATTCTACGAAGTAAAAAACAAGCAAAAACAGCAACTGGCATTGGGCACTATGTCAATAGTTTAGTCCCGAAAGATGATATAAAGTAGCTATAAAGTGATTGTTAAACATCCAAGAATGATAATATAAGAGCATGGAACAATAAAAGTTATAGATACATTGGAGACGTATCAGTAAACGGTAAACATAAAGATGTGATGGTGATACCATACCGGGGCACCTCCCCCCAAGCTTGTCACAAGCCAAGGGGAGTGCCCATACCAGTGTACTCAAGTCCCCTTCTTCAGAGGTGGTGGTGATGTTCATGATGTGGGAGGCTTATCCTCTATCTTCCAAGCCACAGGCTCACCATCGTAAAAGGATGAACAAGTCTTTGGAATCCTCAAATCTGCAGTCAAACTCATCCTCTTAAATATGTATTCATACTCACAGTTTTTGTTTTGCAGGTCGTAGATCTGGGCTTGGAGATGCTCGATTTTCTCATGAAGCTTGAAGCTCTCCAATACTATGTTGTCCAGCCTGTCATCATGGGTGAATTTCGTAATCATGGAGTGGTTGGCGTTGAGTCCTTGTTCCACCATTCCTTGGCACTTAAAGACCTCCTGCTCCACTGCTTCGAGCCTGGCATCCACGCTTCCAATCCTACTTGACCCTTGAACATCCCGGATGTGAAGCACCCCCTGACACATGTCCATGGTTTGAGGATATTTCATCACCTCCGGAAGGTAAGGGTTGATGACCTTCTTGGAAATGTCATGGCGATCTAGATATGTCAGAAACATTGCTCAAAACAAGGATGATGGATATTGTCGTGATACCATGGTCAAAACCGTTGGGAGATTATATAATGAATTTTTGTCATGCAAAACAAGTAATCTGGAAGAAAACGGAGTCTGAAAGGAACACGAGGTGGACACAAGCTTGAGAGGCGTGCCCCGAGGGTAGGGCGCGCCCCCCAGGCTTGTCGCCTTCACGTGCACTTGACGGACGGCTTGTTATTTTCCTAATTTTTTAAATATTCCAAAAAGGTGTAAAATTTCCTTTGGAAAACTTTTGTAGTCGGTTTACTTACCATATCACATACCTATTCCTTTTCAGGGTTCTGAAGTGTTCTGGCAGGTTTCCCTTATGTACTCCTCCAGTGTTATGGTATGAAGAATATTAGTTTCAGCATTTATGGGTGTGTCGAATTACAGGTTCCGCAAACCCTTGAAAGGTTTGAACTCTGGGGTGCGTGCGGAGATATCAACCTACCCAGCCTGCCTACTCGCAATCCTCCTAAGACTAGCGCGTTGGGCTCGAAGAGACAAAGAGACACAATAGTTTATTCTGGTTCGGGCCACCTTCTGGTGAAATACCCTACTCCAGCGTTTTTGGTGGATTGCCTCGAAGGGCTGAGGATGAACTAGTACAGTGGATGAACTGGCCTCAGCAGGTGAGGTGTTCTTGAGCTCAAGAGATCTAGTGAGGTGGTTGGGTGAGGATGGACCCGATCCCCCTCGCTCTCAACTAGATCCGGTCCCTCTTCTATGGTGGTGGCTAAGTCCTATTTATACTGGCTTTGGTCCTCTTCCCAAATGTTGGCAGGAAGGGATCCCACAACGGCCAGATTTGAAAGGGGACAAGTAGTACATCCTATCCTGACTAAAGTGGTCTTCACCTGTGAAAAGCCTCTGGTCGTGACACTGCGGCGGGCTCGGTGTTGACCTCTATCCTGCCATCCTGGTGGTCTTGGTCTTGTTGCACTAGAATGGAAACCATTGGTTGATTCCTCGTAACTCGACGCCTGTAGCTTGGCTCCCATGCACTGAAGAGGAAACTGGCGCTCTGCGCCCGCTGGCGCCCACCTGGCGCCCGCCTGGCCTTGGTCGTCATGGCTCACGTCAGCTGAGCCTCGTCAGGTGCACCTTGCATAGAACTCTCCGCCCCTCGGGAGCCAACCTTAGGAGGCCGATTCCCTCGGGGGTCTTGGTGTTGTCCGCCTCATGAGGCTTGGCCCCTCGCGAAGGTCTTGAGTCGTTGATGCTGAAGCTGGGTGGCACTAGGCCGTTGCTGAAGCCGCGTGGTGGGCCGCACGCAGGCAACTCTGGATACCCCCATATCCAGAACGCCGACAATAGCCCCCAGGCCCAAGGCACGCTCAGACTTGGCTTCCAGGCGAAGCCAAAGGGCAAGTGCAGAGTGTCGCGGGCACTAACTGCTTGCGGCCTTGATAACACATGGCGATTGATGGGACATGGGCGTCTCCACTTCCCCATGTTTCCTCAGCAACTGTTTCCATCTGACAAAAGGGTTGCCATCTGCTATCGTGCTTTCATTGCCTTCCCTTCGTCTTGTTCTAGATCCCGTTCTCCCAACACCGAAAGAACTCACCGAATTTGCCGATACTCTCCTCCAATCTTCCGCCCAATGGCTGCTGAGAAGACTAAGGCTCCAGCCCTGGCTGCCGTCCCCGCCTGGTACGAGCCGGTGCTGACTGCTCCCTCCGTCGCTGAGGAGAAGCTCCAGACCGTGCTTCTCCTGACGGAGAGCGAGGACAACGAGTGGGAGGAGACTGCGCTCCGCATCGCCGCTGCCACCCAAGAACCCGCGAACAATACCTTCTATCCTTTCTTCCTGCACAACATCTGTTTGTGGATGGTGCCCCCATTCTCCCGCTTCTTCTACATCGTTCTCCACCATTATGGCCTCCACGCGCTCCATATCCATCCCAATTCCATCCTCCTCCTGTCCATCTTCGCCTTCTACTACGAGGCGTTCGTGGGGGTGATGCCCTTATTCACCATTCTCCGACACTTCTTGTTCCTCCACATGACTATCGACCGACCCGCAGGGTGCGTCGGCTTTGTTGCAGCTCGGGATGGCAACGCGATCTCCCGCGCCGGGAAGAAGGTGGAGGATGCGCTGAAGAGGTGGATCCTAATGGACGCCAAGTGCTCACGGGACGTGCTGAAGCTGCCGACCGAGCTCCCCACCTCCGAGAAGGGGTTGCTTTCCGAGAAGATCACCGACCCTTCCCTGAAGCTGTTGATGAAGAAGATGGAGGATGACCTGAAGAATGAGCAGGTGACGGGGGCCAAGATCGTTAAGGAGTTCCTGATGCAGCGCCTAGCGCCGCTCCAGGATCGCTCCCGACCCTTGTGGAAGCTTGGGGGCGCTGACGACAAGATCCACCTGCGCCAAGACGCCCTCTCTGAGGAGGAGCTGAGCCAGGTGTTGCGTTACTTGATTGGAAAGGATCCGAACGGTCCTTCGGAGGAATGGCTCCTGCTGTACCACCGAGTCAATGGCGAGGACATGGTCGCCGCCATGCCGGTCTTCGACGAGTTTGGGCCCGTGTAGACGGGGCCTCCCCGGCCGCCCACCTCCTTGGAGAACCTATCCTCCGGTGACCATTCCTCCGAGGCCACCGAGGAGGAGGGTGTGGGGGAATCCTCTGCCCCGAGGCAGAGAGAGCTCCTCCGCAACTTCCTTGACGATGATGCGCCTCTGGTGGTGGATTTGGCTTGCCCCTCCAAGGTCACAACGAGATCCGGGGCGGCCTCCTCGAAGCAGCCCAAGCGATCGGCCGTGCATAAGGGCAGGACTACATTGATCCCTTCGGGCAATACTCCGTCTTTGCCAGCAGCATCCCAAGTGGCGCGGACCGTGTGCTGTCCTGCTCCCAAGAGCGCAGCTCCGACTGCCCCGGTGAAGCCCCCATTGTGGGCCTAAAGAGGAACTACGTCTTCTCTGACTAGTGAGTGTTTTCCCTTGGCCTCGTTCATAATTCCTGATGCGATGCTGAGTGTCTTCGTCTGTCGACAGGCAGCAGTCGTCGAAGAAGAAGAAGGAGGGTGCTGGGGTTGCCGTGGTTGAGCGCATCGAGGAGGCTACCACAGCCCTGGCGAATGAGGGCACCGCGGGAGCCCCTCCACAGGAGGTGCCGGAGTCTTGAGCGGGGTTGAGCCCGTCGGCGCCCATCCTTACTGTGGCTGCTGAGGTCGCTCGGCCTCCGGAGCCCCCAGTCCTTCCTTCTGCTGTGGTTCCTCCTTCCTTGGTGCCAAGAACGTATTCTCTCCCGCACGACGCGCAGATGGGCCATGGCGCTCCTGCCGCCTCCGAAGCCCTAGAGGCGGCACGAGCGGTGATGAACCTTCTCCAAGGTGAACTTCAGGGACCGGACCGACGCGCATTGTTGGGGCGCCTGGGGCTGATCTCTGGTTGGATCCTGCCTGACGCGTCTGTCCGAGCGGCCCAAAGCTCTATGGAGGAGGCCCATAAGGTGTCTGGGGTGGCTGTTGCCGAGCGTGACCTGGCGCGAAAGGAGGCCAAGAAAGCCGAGGATCAATGTCGCGCAGTGGAGGCTGAGCTGAAAGCTTTCCAGGATCAACAGGCCGCCCAGGCTAGCCAGCTCCAAGAGCGAGAGGAGAAGCTGAAGGCCCAGGAGGCTTCCGTTGCGAATCGCGATGCTGACCTGAAGGAGAGGCAGCCTTGGAACAGGCTGGAGAGCATGGCCGCCTGACGAAGCTAAAGGATGAGGCAGAGGCGGCCCAGACGTCCCTTACCGAGGCCAAAGAAGCGGCCACTATGGAGCGCAGCACCCTCGCCTCCCTTGAGGCGAGGTTCGACAAAGTTCAGTGGTTGCTCTTTGGGGACGATCCTTGGAAGAAAGCTATGGTGGACCCAAGGGAGAGCCCTGCTCCCTGAGGTTCTGGCAGTGCTTTAGGACACCGTCGACGGGTTTGGCTCTTTGGTGGAAGGTGACGCTCTCTTGCTTTTTTCCTCGGCTCTTACATGCGTCTTCAGCCATCTCTATCTCCGGGACGCTAGCTTCAACTTCGTCGCCTTCCTTCAGCCCATGGACTCCAACTCCCGTAGCACTGCTGCTGCCGCCGTGGAGACCTCCGTGGATGCCCTGCTGAGCAAGTTTCTTGTCGTAGGTCCTGCGGCTAGGGCCGAGGGGACGAGCAACGCGGATGGCGACAAGGCTCCGCTGGCGGGTGACGGCGGTACCCAGGGCTGAAGAGGTGGCTTGGTGGCGCTGATCCTTCCTTTTCGTCATGTATCATGTAGCATGCCTCGTGGGGACGTCTAAAACTGATTGCTTGGAACAATATGTTTTGTAATAATTAGATTGTGGTTCCCCGACTTTTTCCATTTGCTTTGTTGTTCCGCGTCTGCAGAGCCCGACCCCTCGCATACCTCAGCCGTCGTTGGGTCATCTGGATCGCCAGGACGAGCCCAAGGGGTGAGGGGCTACGTGGCCAGTTAGGCTTCTGAGACACGATGCTCAGGAATCCCCCTTGACGTGCGAACAATTTAGGAAAAAGTGCGGAGGAAAGCCTTGGCGTTCTGCGTCGGTAGGGCCCAGCCCCGCACATACCTCACCCGACGTTGGGTCGTCCGGATCACCAGGATGAGACCAAGGGGTGAGGGGCTACGTGACTAGTTAGGCTCCTGAAAGGTGATGCTCAGGAGTCCCCTTGACGTACAAACGGCTTGAAAAGGACGAGAATCCGGTCTTGGCGTTCTGCGTTGGCAGGGCCCGACCTTGTGCATACCTCAACCGTCGTTGGGTCGTCTGGATCACCAGGACGAGACAAAGGGTTGAGGGGCTACGTGGCCAATTAGGCTCCTGAGACGTGATGCTCAGGAGTCCCCCTTGACGTACGAACCAGCCATCATACCTTTCCTTGCCAAGCTCTCGCTCTGGAGGGGCGCGCAAAGACCAGGTCCATGGGACCTTGCGAGGTGGGGTATGCCAAGTGTGACCTGAGCGTAGCCCCCATGCCCAGCCCCCTCGTGCTACCCTCCCGAGCGAGAGCAGCGTGGCAAGGCTGGACACTGAGCCCGGAAGCTCCCTGAGGTTAATGCAGCCGCGAGGCCACCCCTAGTTGTTTATCACCAGCACGGAGCATAGCTCTTCTGCTCTTGCATGGGCAAAGCCGCTCCTCAGCAATGTCGACGGCCAGCGCGAAGCATGGTGCTTCCACTGGTGCGTGGGAGGGGGCTTTCTCTGAGGAGAGCCCCCGGGGCGTGTACAGCCCCGCGCTGACATGTGGCTTGCATGGCAGGGTTGGAGGAGGTGTCTATGGGCACCCGTGAGCCAGCGCGGGACTCACGAGGCCCTACCTCAAGGCAGGTTGCGCCTGAGCTTGATTGGGAACACTTGTATTAGTCCTGCAAGATGGTTAGGCAACTTGCACTGAATGAGTCTGCTGAGGTTATTGCATTAGAAGGGCAGACACCAACGACCCCAGGAGGTGATGTGAACAGGGCCGGCCCGCTGGAAAGAGCTCAACCGTTGGGTTTATCGATGCTGCAGGGACGGACACGAGCACAGATGCCGTGCCCACTCTTCTCATGCAAAGGTCCTGAAGAAAAACAACTGGCGCGTGGTTCCCGTGGCCACGGTGGTACCTGGTCGCGCGCCCTCACTCATCCGCCCGCAATTAGCTCATCCGAGAACAAGGCACCAAGGGCCATGGGAGGTGTCGTACATGGGGCCTGGCCCGTGATCCAGAGCTCAGCCTCTTGGATTTAGCGACGCTGCAGGGACGGACCCGAGCACAGACGTCGTGCCAGTCCTTAACCATGAGGTGGTCGTGGGAGGGCTTGCAAGGGCGCGAGACACTCTTGGCGATGGAGCGCCGGCCAGGCAGTTGATAATCTCAAGGTAGCTTGTAAAGAAAGGTCAACTAGCTCTGACAAATGCAAAAAGGGATACACACACCAGAGACGGACCCACACGGCTTGGGGATGATGCAGCCCGTGGGGCGCCCCCAAACTGAATGAACTGGAGAGATGTCACATAGTACCACCGCTGAAGAGATGTCGGGGTAGCAGCAGACGCTCGCCTTTGGAGTTATTCCTCACGAGCCACCTTTGCCCCGAGCCTCGGGAGGCCCAGGGGGGCCGGGAGGCTCCTGAAGATGCACCTCCATCTCAGTCAGGGTCGCCCGGTGCCTGGCCTCGCAGCCGCCAGGGCATCCCTTGTGCAGCACTGAAATGCCACAGCTGCGCCTGGTCCGAGGCCCTCGCATCAGCCGACACGAGACGTTTATAAAAGCTGTCGAGATGCCGCCCTGTTGATCATTGGTATGTCGATGCAGACGCGGAACTCCTTACCCTCGCCAGGACAGTGAGCTGCGCCTCACGGTAGGTGGCGATCGCCTTGCAGAACCCTTACCTCTTGAATCTCCTCGATGGCCTTGCTGATGAACTCCTGAATTCCTGGCGCCTCTGCCTGACGCCTTCTCCTGGGAAGCGTGCACTGAAGTGCGCCTCCACATGGTGCCTGAGTGCCTCCGTCGTGACTCTGGCTAGGTCCGAGGCCCTCTCTAGGAGCGCCCTCGAGCCCAGCCTGAGAGGGGCGACGGGTACGCCTTCCTATGCGATAGGTGAAGGCACCCCATCCAGGGACGCAAGGATCAGCGCGGTGTCCTCGGACGATGCTTCCTCATGAGATCCCTGACCCAGCTAGAGATTCTTCGTCTTGGGGGCGACCTCAGGAGGGGGGACACTGCCCTCATCTTTTTCAGGGTTCTCGACTGCTACAGCCTGGTAGGCGCGCTCGAGGGAGCAAACCACGTCCTTTTCCTGGCATGCGACTGTGATGACGCCGTCGCTCCTTGGCATCTTGAGGACATTGTAGCCGTGGTGCGTCGCTGCCATGATCTTGGCCGGTGTTGGGTACCCTAGGATGGCGTTGTATGGCAGGTGAATGTCGGTGTGGAAGTTGTTGCGTTTGCCGACGGTGATAGGGAGGCGGACCTGCCCTATCGGGTGTGTGGAACCGTCGGTCACTCCTGAGAATGGCTTGGTTGGTTGAAGCTAGTAGTATGGCACTTGGAGTCTGTCAAACATTTGAACAGATAGGACGTTGAGGCCCGCTCCACCATCAATGAGAGTCTTGTTGACAACCACGTTGCTGATGACAGGTGAGCAGAGCATGGGGAGTGCGCTGGCACTGGCCACACACTTGAGCTGATATAAGGAACTGAAGGTGATGGCGCATTTGGACCACCTGAGGGGGCGAGTTGCTTCGGGCTTGGGGAGCGCCGCGTTCACCTCACACGCGAACTTCCTGAAGATGCGTTGAGAAGATGAGGCCTGTGAGCCGCCCATGATGCAGGCAATGGCTCGAGGCTCCTGGAAGCCCCCAGCCCCCTCGTCCTGGTGATGATCTTCGTTCCTTCTTGGTGGTGGAGGCAGTGGAGCAAGACCGGCATTGCCCTGAGGACGATCCTCACGAGGCTGCTCCCTCCAGGCACCCTCGCGAGGTTGGCCCTACCAACGGTCCTCCCTAGGATGGTCGCGGCACTCCTGGCGATGGTCGCGTCCATCCCAGCATCCTCCACCTCGGCCACCTCCATGGCCGTAGCCTCGATCATTATGCTCGGGGCGTTGACCGAGGCGCCCATCATGGAGGGCCCTGAGCACCTGGCAGTCGTTGGTGTTGTGGCTGTGGATGTTGTGGAAGATGCAGAACGGTCAGTTGCTCTTGGACGACTTGTGGTGGTCGCAGCCGCGCTTCATCTCTGGCTCAGCCGCAAGCACGGCCGGCCCTTTGCACTTTATGTCCTTGGCCTTGGCCTTCTTGTCTTCGTGGTCAGCATCAGGGAGCTCGACGAGGGAGAGGCGCCCCTCCTCAGCTCTTGCACACTTATTCGTCATATTGAACATCTCCAAGTCTATGCAAAGGTCCTCGTAGATGGCGAGCTCCTCCTTCATCTTGACATCGCAGACGCCATCAGTGAATGCTGAAATGATAGCCTGGTCCGACACCTTGGGGTTCTTGAGGCGGATGTTGTTGAAGCGCTGGATGTACTTCTGCAGGGTCTATCCTGGCTACTGCTTGATGCGTCGCAGGTCACCCGCGGCCGGCGGGCGATCGCGAGTACCCTGGAAGTTGGCGATGAAGGGTCCCCGCATCTCCTCCCAGGAAGAGACCGACCCCATGGGGAGATTCAGGAGCCAAGAACGCATGTCATCCTTGGGGGCCATCGGGAACCAGTTCGCCATGATCTTCTCGTTGCCGCTGGCCACCTAGATGCTTAGCTCGAAGAGCTGCAGGAACTCGACGGGGTCGGCGGTGCCGTCGTAGCGTGGAGGCAGGTCAGGCTTGAACTTGTGTGGCCATATGACATTGCGAAACTCCGAGGTGAACGCTCGACATCCTGTTGTGGCTACGGGGGGCCGTCGAGAGGTGGAGCTTGGTCCTTGTGCACGCGCGCCGCCACCTCTTGTGGCGGCACGTGGGCTTGACGTGGGGCTGCTGGAAGCACGTGTGCTTCTCCTTGAGGTCGCTGCCCCACCTGGCAGCTCACCTCCTCCCGTGCAGGTGCCCGGCGCGGCAAGTCGCGCCGTGGTGCCACACGCCTTGGCTCGATGATGACGCCATGGGCTGTAGGTGGTGGAGGAGCCCCTTGAGCCATGTCGCCCGTGGCAGGCAGTTGCTGAGGCAGTGAGCGGGCTGGTGTAGCGAAGCCCCCTGTCGTGCTGACGTGCCCAACGATCTGCTCAAGCCACTCCTCATAGAGGTCGTCGACCGGGAGGTAGCGAAGGAGCTCCCGCGCCATGAGCAGAGCAGCCTACGCGTTCGCTGGGCCGTGACGCGCGTGGGAGGATGAAGCTGCCGGGGTCAGTGACAGAGTTGCGGTGCACCCGTCGTGGCGCATCGAAGGGTGCAGCAAAGAAGCTTGCGGCTCGTGTCCGGCAGGGCCCATGGCGGTGTTAGCCGCCGGAGACGGAGCATGACGAGCACAACCATCGCCCGCCGGAGCCGCCTGAGCAACGCTAGCGACAACTGCAGCCTGACGCTCTGTGTGAGCCTGGCGTGCGTCAGCCATGGAGGTGTCGGAGTGGCGGTGGATCGATCGACGAGAGAGAAGATACGACGCCCCTACCTGGCGCGCCAAATGTCGGATTACGGGTTCCGCAAACCCTTGAAAGGTTCGAACTCTAGGGTGTGTGCAGAGATCTCAACCTACCCAGCCTACCTACTCGCAATCCTCCTAAGCCTAGCGCGTCGGCCTCGAAGAGACAAAGAGACACAATAGTTTATCCTGGTTCGGGCCACCTTGCGGTGTAATACCCTACTCCAGCGTTTTTTCGTGGATTGCCTCGAAAGGCTGAGGATGAACTAGTATAGTGGATGAGCTGGCCTCAGCAGGTGAGGTGTTCTTGAGCTCAAGAGAGTGGTGAGGTGGTTGGGTGAGGATGGAACCGACCCCCCTCGCTCTCAACTCGATACGGTCCCTCTTCTATGGTGGTGGCTAAGTCCTATTTATAGTGGCCTTGGTCCTCTTCCCAAATGTTGGCGGGAAGGGATCCCACAATGGCCAGATTTGAAAGGGGACTAGTACATCCTATCCTGACTGAAGTGGTCTTCGCCTGCGAAAAGCCTCTAGTCGTGACGATACGGTGGGCTCGGCGATGACCTCTGTCCTGCCGCCCTGGCGGTCTTGGTCTTCTTGCACCAGAATGGAAACCTTTGGCTGGTTCCTCGGGAGTCCGCGCCTGCGGCTTGCCTCCCTTCCACCAAAGAGGAAACTGGCGCTCTGCGCCCACTGGCGCCCGCCTGGCCTTGGTTGTCATGCCTCACGTCAGCTGAGCCTAGTGAGGTGCACCTTGCATAGAACTCTCCGCTCCTCAGGAGCCAGCCTGAGGAGGCTGATTCCCTCAGGGGTCTTGGCGTCGTCCGCCTCACGAGGCTTGGCCCCTCGTCAGGGTCTTGAGTCGTTGACGCTGAAGCTGGGCCGTACCAGGCCGTTGATGAAGCCACATGGTGGGCCACAGGCAGGCAAGTCTGGATACCCCCATATCCGGAACGCCGACAGGGCGTACCCAAGATATAATGTTCGATTCTTTGCCCATTCACCACCTTCGAGTTGTTGCCCTCGGCATTGTTGATGTTGAAGGCACCTGAACGATAAACTTCTTCGAAAATGTAAGCACCTTCCCAATTAGAGAGAAGTTTCCCTGCAAGAAATCTTGAACAATAATTTTATAGCAAGACATAGTCACCTACATTGAATTCCCTCTTTTGTATTCTTTTGTCGTGCCATCTTTTAACCTTTTCTTTAAACAACTTGGAATTTTCTTAGGCATGGGTTCTCCATTCACCAAGCGAGCTAATGTCAAATAACCTCTTTTCACTGGCAAGTTTGAAATCATAGTTGAGCTCTGTAATTGCCAATAAGCTCTATGTTCTAATTCAAGGGGTAAGTGACATGCTTTCCCTTAAACAATTTTATATGGAGACATACCCATATGACTTTCATAAGCAGCTCTATAAGCCCATATTGCATCATCAAGTTTCTTAGAACAATTCTTCCTAGATCTATTAACAGTCTTTTGCAATATTAATTTTATTACCCTATTACTTAATTCTACTTGGCCGCTAGACTGAGCATGATTTGGGGATGCAATTCTATGATCAACATCATACTTAGCAAGCAATTTGCAGAAAGCACCATGAATAAAATGTGAACCACCATTAGTCATCAAATATCTAGGGACTCCAAACCTCAGGAAGATAACTTCTTTAAGCATTTAAATAGAAGTGTTGTGATCAGCACTACTAGTTGGAATAGCTTCTACCCACTTTGTAACGTAATCAACAGCATCCAAAATATGAGTATACCCATTAGAGGAAGGAAAAGGTCCCATATAATCAAATCCCTAAACATCAAATGGTTCAATAACAAGTGAATATTATATGGGCATTTCCTGACATCTATTATTGTTACCAATTCTTCAACATTCATCACAAGACAAGACAAACTTACGATCATCTTTGAAAAGAGTAGGCCAATAAGAACCAGATTGTAATACCTTGTGTGTCGTTCGCTCTCCTACATGTTGTCCTCTGTATGACTCGGAGTGACACTTTTGTAGGATTTGTTCCTATTCATGCTCAGGTATACAACGTCTAATAACACCATCTACTCCTTCTTTATATAGGTGTGGGTCATCCCAAAAGTAATGACTTAAATCATACCTAAACTTTTTCTTTTGTTGGTATGTGAAACTAGGTGGTATAAATTTAGCAACAATATAATTAGCATACTCTGCATACCAAGGAGTTCTACAAGAAGCATTTATGACAGCTAATTATTCGATGGAAAGCTATCATCAATAGGTAGTGGGGTCATCAAGAATATTTTCTAACCTAGACAAGTTAACTGCTACGGGGATCTCAGCCCCTTTCCTACCAGTGATATATAAATCAAATTCTTGTAGCAAGAGAACCCTCCTAATAAGTCTAGGTTTAGCATCTTTCTTTTCCATAAGGTATTTAATAGCAGCATGATCAGTGTGCTCAATCACTTTAGAATCAATGATATCAAATCTGAATTTATCACAAGCAAACATGATGACCCGCAAGTATAGGGGATCAATCATAGTCCTTTCGATAAGTAAGAGTGTCGAACCCAACGAGGAGCAGAAGGAAATGACAAGTGGTTTTCAGCAAGGTAATTTCTGCAAGCACTGAAGTTGTCGGTAACGAGTAGTTCGATAGCAAGATAATTTGTACTGAGCAAGTAATGGTAACGGTAAATAAAGTGCAGCAAGGTAGCCCAATCCTTTTGTGGCAAAGGACAGGCAAAAACTGTCTCTTATAATAAGGAAATTGTTTTTGAGGATACACGAGAATTTCATCTAGTCACTTTCATCATCTTGGTTTGGTTTGCGTTCGCTACTTTGATAATTTGATATGTGGGTGGACCGGTGGTTGGGTGCTGTTCTTACTTGAACAAACCTCCCACTTATGATTACCCCCCTTGCAAGCATCTGCAACTATGAGAAAAGTATTAAGATAAAATCTAACCATAGCATTGAACATATGGATCCAAATCAGTCCCTTACAAAGTAGCACATAAACTAGGGTTTAAGCTTCTATCACTCTAGAAACCCATCATCTAATAACGACTCCACAATGATTCCCTTAGGCACAAAGATGGTGAGGTGCCATGTAGTCGACGTTCACATGACACCACTAAGGGAATCTCAACATACATATGATCAAAATATCAAACACATATCAAATTCACATGATTACTTGCAACATGACTTCTCCTATGACCTGAAGAACAAAAGTAACTACTCACAAACGATATTCATGCTTAAGATCATAGGGGTATTAAATAGCATAATGGATCTGAACATATAATCTTCCACCAAATAAACCAAATAGTAATCAACTACAAGATCTAATCAACACTACTAGTCACCCGAAGGTACCAATCTGAGGTTCCGTACAAAGATTGAACACAAGAGATGAACTAGGGTTTGAGAGGAGATGGTGTTGTTGAAGATGTTGCTCAAGATTGGCATCCCAAAGATGAGAGGGTTGTTGGTGATGATGATGGCTTCGGTTTCCCCCTCTAGGAGGGAAATTCCCTCGACGGAACCACTCCGTCGGAGGGCAAAAGTGCTCATGCCCATGTTCCGCCTCTGGACGGCGGTGGTCCATCTCGAAAGTCCTATCCTTCTTTCTTTCTAGGTCAAAAGACCTTAAGTACCAGAAGATGGGCACTGGAGGTGGGCTGGGCTGGCCACAACGCACCAAGGCGCACCATGGTGTCTTGTAGACACCAGGTGGCCCCCCTTCAGTATTTATTTGCTCCAGTATTGTTATATATTCCAAAATAATTCTCCATAAATTTTCAGCTCATTTGGAGATGTGCAGAATAGGTATCTCTGACATAACTTTTTCAGGTCCATAATTACAGCTACTGACATTCTCCCTCTTTGTGTAAACCTTGCATATTATGAGAGAAAAGGCATTAGAATTACTCCATAAAGCATTATTATGCATAAAAAACACTATAAGTGATAGTAGGAAAACATGATGCAAAATGGACGTATCAACTCCCCCAAGCTTAGCCCTCACTTGTCCTCAAGCGAAAGCCGATATTAAAAATCATGTCCACATGTTTAGAGAGAGAGGTGTCGATAAAAACAAAATATGGACATAGTAGAATCATGCTTATTATTATAACAGCAACAAACTTTACCATAAATCTTTATCGTATAAATTTTATCATATAACTTCTTATGAACAAGTAACAATTCATTACATCGAAGTATAAAGCGTAAACTTTATTGAAAACCAACAAACTGTGTTCTCGGTCAACTTTGCAGCTACAATTCATCATATTTTCAGGAAGAGTCTCGTATCAGAGCCTCTTGGCAAGTCCACATACTCAACCATCATTTAGTCTTCTATGATTGCTAACACTCATAACACACATATGAGGAAAAAGTTTCAACCAGACACATAGGAAAATACGGGCCTATAGTCCCGCCTCCCAACTTATTCACCTCGAGGGTGATGTCAAAAATAATAACCCATGATCAGTCACATTCAACTGGATATATGTGCCTAGATATGTTCTCAACACATGATGCATGCAAAAGAGAAAATAAAAAGGAATTGGGAAGAATACTTTGACTCTTGCATAAAAGTACATAAAAGTAAAATATAGGCCCTTCGCAGAGGGAAGCAGAGGTTGTCATGCGCTTTTTGATTTGTATGCCAAATCCCTTAATGCAAAAGAACGTGACTTTATATTGCCCCTTATGATAGCAACTTTTATTATGCAGTCTGTCGCTTTTATTACTTTGCTATCACAAGTTCATACAACGCTCTATTTTCTCTTACACTAAATGATCAAACACATTTAGAAGCAATTTTCATTGCCTTATTGCATTGATGACAACTTATTTGAAGGATCTTATTCAATCCATAGGTAGGTATGGTGGACTCTGAAAACATGGATTTGGGTTTAGGGTTTTTGGATGCACAAGTAGTATCTATACTTAGTGTGGAATTTTTGGGTAGCAAAGATATTGAGCAAGGACCACATGTTGAAGGATCTATGGCAATATAACTTCTATGTGAATATGCACAACCATAAATCTTTACGTTGTCTTCCTTGTCCAATGTTAACAATTTTGGCATATAATATTTAATGGGGGCTCACAATCATAAAAGATGACCAAGATAATGTGTTTGTATTTGAATCTTCTCTTCCCTTATTAATTTTTTCATGAATTGCATCATTAAACAATGATACATTTCTCGACTTCCAACAAATTTTACCACTTATAATTTTCCTTATGTGATGTTATTACTTACCATAAGATTAGCATATGATATTTTTCTTTATTTCTTTTTTATAATGATTGGAACATAAAAGTAAAGAAGTAAAAAAACTCAAACTAAACTTTATTATATAACTCACACTAAATTATATAGATAGATAGATCACGAACAAACTGACAAAAGATAGATCATACTAAAATTTTATATAACTAAATCACAAAATAGCTAAGGATCAAACTAAAATTGGTAAAGGTAATAAAAGTGATGGTGATACGATACCGACGCATCTCCCCCAAGCTTGTCACAAGCCAAGGGGAGTGCCCACACCCGTGTATTCAAGTTTCCTTTGGTGGGGAAGATGATGAAGGTGGTGGTGATGAGGAAGCCTTCTTCTTCAGCTTATATTTCAGCATAAAGTTTTCCTCCCTTAGTGTAACTGCCTGATTTTTGGCCCTTTCTTTTTCTTTTGTTTTTCCAAGGTTTCTGCCTGAGTTTTTCTTTTTCGTGGCTTTGTGGTCTGGAAACTGAAGAAGATGCCCTCTTCTTTGCTTCTAGAGTGGCTTGTCATTCCCAAATCTTTCCCTAGACCCTGTCATTTCCATCCTAGCCCAAATCCCAATATTCTTTTTTATTGGGAATATTCCTTTTCTATTAAAGGAATAACTCCAATTTCCCTAGGTTGTGAAGCAACCTATATTTACCTCACTCCAAAAATTCCCAAATAATTCTCATAAATTTTTTGGGTCATATCTTGATCAAATATGGCAAAACTTTTCATTGTCATGTTCAAAAATATTTCCCCAATATTCCTTTTTCTTTTCTTCCCTGAATGGCACTTTGTGAAGGAAGTGTCATTTATATTTTTCCTAGTGGCTCCCAACCTTTTTGGGCATGCTTATATGTCCAAATAATTGCCTCATGCACAAGTTCAACTTTATTTGCCTACCCAATCTTCCTCAGTGAATTTTCAAAGTTTCTATCAAACATAAGACTTTGTGAAGGAAGTGCTAGCTAGGAGTACCCAAATGATTTGAACTTTTGCACACTCTTTAATGTTCTCATATTTACCCCTTCCACTTATTTGTAGCCCCATCCAATTATCTATGTGAGCACAGGAGCAAATCTTTGATTCTGGCAATATTTTCAGGTTGTGAAGCACGTGCATTTATATTACTTCAAAAATACTAATAAATTACCAGACCATTATTCTACCCATAAAACATCTCTCCACCCATTTTGGCATCATTTCATTGAGCCATTTGACCACCAAAATTATTTCAAGTTTCTGTCCAGAGGAGATGTTTGTGAAGCAAGTACCATTTTGGATTTGCCAAATGGTATGATACTTGGTGAGCATATTCATATGACCAAATGACTAAGCTTTGCCCAATATTAGCCCAAGCTGACACTCCATGTGAGTGCACCATCATGATCTAGTTTCTGGACCATTTTGGTCAGTTGTGAAGCAACTGCAGTAAATATTGATCCATTTACCCTCAAAACCTCCAGGATGAAAGTCCTTTGATAGATAAACCTCCCAGACAAGCTATTTACTGAGTTACCTAGCTGGTGACCCCACTGCACAGCACAAATACTTGGCTGCTGGTTTACTTCGGAGCTAAGTGAAAATCACTTCTTTGCCCCTGGAATGATTTGTTTCCTCATTTATACTTAGGTCACTAGGGTAAATCTACTGGACATGGTCGGCCCGGCCAGAACGCGCCATTTGCACCAGAGCCCGCGGTGTCACACCCAAGATGCGACCCTATCCTAAAGGAACTCGAAGGTCCCACCAAGGATAGCAGCGCATCTTGAAGACACTTTTGCAAGGTGGATATCATTGCATCAAAATTACATAATAGATGGGGATACATACAAGAGGCATACAAATGCCGCAAGAATACAACATCATCTTACATAAGAGCACCATCCGACTACGGATGAAACACAAACAGAAACTCAAACGACATCCACCCTGCCGACCTGGAACCTATCCCCTGGTCGAAGAAGCAGAAGAAGACCTGTAACATATCCCCTGATCGCGTCATGATCATCGCATAACCTGTACCTGCAACTGTTGTTGTAGTAATCTGTGAGCCACGAGGACTCAGCAATCCCATTACCATGGGTATCAAGACTAGCAAAGCTTAAAGGGTAAGGAAGGGGTAAAGTGGTGAGGTTGCAGCAGTGACTAAGCATATATGGTGGCTAACATATGCAAATAAGAGCGAGAAGAGATCAAACGGAACGGTCATGAAGCTAGCAATGATCAAGAAGTGATCCTGAACTCCTACTTACGTCAAACATAACCCAAAACCGTGTTCACTTCCCGGACTCCGCCAAGAAGAGACCATCACGGCTACACACGCGGTTGATGCGTTTTAATTCGAATCAGGTGTCAAGTTATCTACAACCGGACATTAACAAATTCTCATCTGCCGCATAACCGCAGGCACAACTTTCGAAAGTTTATACCCTGCAGGGGTGTCCCAACTTAGCCCATCATAAGCTCTCACGGTCAATGAAGGATATTCCTTCTCCCAGGAAGACCCGATCAGACTCGGAATCCCGGTTACAAGACATTTTGACAATGGTAAAACAAGACCAGCAAAGCCGCCCGGATGTGCCGACAAATCCTGATAGGAGCTGCACATATCTCGTTCTCAGGGCACACCGGATTGTCCAAACTTATGGTAGGCCAGACCAGATTTGCCCCTGGTCGCCACCGGCGGCTGACATGTTGGACCAACACTCACGATGAGCACTGGCCTGGGGGGTAAAATAAAGATGACCCTTGAGTCTGCAGAACCCAAGGGAAAAAGGCTTAGGTGGCAAATGTTAAAACCAAGGTTGGGCCTTGCTGGAGGAGTTTTATTCAAAGCAAACTGTCAAGGGGGTCCCATAAATCACCCAACCGTGTAAGGAACACAAAATCAAGGAACATAACACCGGTATGACGGAAACTAGGGGCGGCAAGAGTGGAACAAAACACCAGGCATAAGGCGGAGTCTTCCACCCTTTACCAAGTATATCATTAAATAAGAGATATTGTGATATCCTAACATAATCATGTCCGTCATGGAGCAATCTTCAACTTCACCTGCAACTAACAATGCTATAAGAGGGGTTGAGCAACAGCGGTAACATAGCCAAGCAATGGTTTGCTAGGAAGGGTGAAAAAGTTTAGAGGCTGACATGGCAATTTGCGAGGCTTGAAGAACAAGTGATAGGTAGCGCAGCATAGCGATAGAACGAAGCAACTAGCATAGCAATGATAGTAGTGAGATCCAGGATAGCGGTCATCTAGCCTGAAATCCCGCTAGGAAGAAGAACGAGTCGATGAAGAAGATGAAGTCACAAAGACGAACCAAGCGTAGACGAATGAATCCTCACGATCGCAACGAAATAGGAACTAACGAGAAGGAGCACAACCGGAAAGAAGCAAACAACAAGGTAAACACACCACACATATATAGGACATGATGCTCAACCAAGTATGATGCAAGACAAGACTACATGAAGCTACTCATGGCAAGAGATGATGCAAACAAGAGCAACACATCAAAGCAAGTTTAAATGAGGTCGGGAACAACATATAACAATTCCGGTAGGACCTCGTATGCAAATTTCTAAATTGGTCCAGATCTGAATAAACCTTATGTTAAAGTTTTTAAATAGCAAGTTAAGATGCGCCAAGATGATCTAGACGAAATTCTAGTCAAGTTACATATAAAGTTCATTTAGTTCGGAGCTACGGCCTAGAAGATATGAGCAAAACAAGTCAAGCATAGCATTGATACAAAATGCATTCAAACATCAAGAAAACACACTCAAAACATGGATCCCACAAGGTAATATGAAACTACATGCAATTCTAAGCAAGTTTCATATAGAGCACACTCAAAACGGAGCAATAGTGCAACACATACACTCCAAACAAGATATAATAACAATCAGCCCAAAACAGCAACTAGGCATCTAGCAAGCATCAAAACAATATGCTACAGCACCCCAACATGATAACAAAAGGCGTGGGCGTGATGTACAGGTAAGTCATGACAAAACACGAATACTGAGCTATCTCCAGAAATCAATAGAACATGCTCCCAAACACATGGCAAGATTGCAAATAATAACAATTTACAGGCTTAGCAGAAATAACATCAGGTTGCAATGTTTAGAGCTATCAAACAACATGCTACAGGAACTTATCATAGCAAAATAAGGCATGGCATGAATCTAGTAAAATCATACAACAAAAGTCCCTTAGGGAACTAATTCCAAAGATCAACAGAAAACATGGTAGCATCCATGCAAACATGGCAAGTGATATGACAGATTCAGACATGGCAGGAACAACAATAAGTAGGCATGTTGGTGAGCTTGTACCACTCACCACAAAGCAATACATGGCATGAAAAGGTGAAAAACTGTAAGATGATATATTGATGAAGCTAAGCATGGCAAGAGCAAGTTCATAGGGTGCATTGATCACTAGCAAAGCACATGGGAAAACTGAACTTAATGTTAACAGGCTGACAACAACATTATTTAGCAAATTTGGAACAAGATTACAACAGGCTACATCAGGCTAAAAATGTAAACAGGGGCATGGATATATAGAGCATGACATGTCTAAAAAAACATCTTTAGTGAACATCTCCAGATTATCCATAAAATGACTTGTAGCATCAGGTTTACATAGCATCACGAAATAACAAATTCAGCCTAGCAAAACAGTAACACCAAGTACCCTACTTCACGAGCTCGATGCACTCAGTACAGTACTTAAAAAAATACAAGGATTGCACCAATATAAAGATGGCATGATGTAGCACAAAACACATTTAGATCTCATGCTCATAAGATGCACACATCAAATGCAACAAAAATGACAAATCATCAAGTTCTGTTAACAGGCAGTAGTTAACATCATATAGCACTGTTAAAACGATGATTAGGGCATCAAGATGGACTCAAACAAGCATGGCATAATGGAATTAAAGGAAGAGCATCTCATGATGAACATTTTGATATATAATGCATGCAAAACGGAGCAGTATACATGGAGATATGGCATGTTGAACAGGGCATGCAAATGTTACAGAAAAAGGACTTGGACGAAAATGGAGTCAACCTTTGTCAGATCTAGGGGTCCAGCACGCTTCCTGAGGCGGGGCGCGGGCTCGCCTGAGACGGGCGGCGCGGCGGCCGGAGTGGACGGGGGAGGTCGCCGGGGTTCGGGCCGCCGGATCCGTCCGTCTCCTCACCGGAGTGGGGCGGAGTCCGGCGGCGGTGCACCGGCGCGGCGGCGACCGGGGCCGAGGGCGACGGGCGGCGACGGTTGGAGGAGGCGCGGCGGCGGCTACCGGGGGCGCGGGTCGCGGCGGCGGGGCCGGGCGCTCGGGCGCGGGCGGAGGCGCCCGGCGGCGGGGTCGCAGATCCGGCGGGCGATGGGGCGGATGCCGGCGGGGAGAGGCGGCGCGGTAGAGCGGCGGAGCAAGCGGGTGCGGGCGGCGGCCGGGTAGGAAGCCGGGCGGCGCGCGGGCCCGGTCGCCGCTCGGGCGGGCCGGCCTCGGGCCCCGCGGGCCGGCGGCGGGCGCGGAGGAGGGAGAGGGAGGCGCGGGGACTCGTGGCGGCGGCGGATTCGTCGGGGAAGGCGGTGCTGGATGTGTCCAGCGTCGTCCGGACGTGTCCGGCGGCACAGAGGAGGGTGGATCTAGGGTTAGGGGTGAAATGGATCCGAAATTTTGGGGGAGAGGGCATATATATAGGTAGAGGGAGCTAGGAGAGCGGTTGTCAGCCACGCGATCGTGATCGGACGACCAAGAGCATGGACGGGGTTTGGATGGGTTATTGGGCTGTTTTGGAGGGGTGTTGGGCTGCACACAAAAGAGGTCTTTACGGTTACCCGGTTAACCGTTCGGGCGTCAAACGACCTCCAAATGGAACGAAATTTGATGAGCGGTCTACCGATGCTATACCAAGGCCGCTTGGCAAATAACGGTCCATTCCGAGAACATTTTTTGGCCACTTAAGAAACAAGGACTGAGAGGGGGCGACGGGCGCGCACGAGAGGTTTGGACTCCAAACGGACAACGGAGAGAAACGGCGGAACCCGAACGGATGCAAGTTATGAAAAACATGCAGATGAAATGCATATGATGACATGGCAAAATGCAACACGCAAGCAAATGACATCGCAACTACAGCGAACAACAGGAAGACAGTTGGCGCATCGGATCCGGGGCGTTACACGTGGTGATCACACTGGCGTCACGCACAGTGCAAGCTCTGGATCGGTCCGGCCATTGTGATCGTCTCCTTCTTCCTTGTCTCGACCTCCATTCATGTCCTGGAGCTCCCCCGTGATGCCCTGCATCTCCCTGCATCGATGGCTCGTCGTCGTTCGCCTTAAATGCGTCGCTAGGTCCATGCCCGTGCCGTGCCCTGCCACTGTCCTCCATTAGAGCTCTGTCGGGAGCTCACCCGTGAGCTCTAGAGCCCTCCCCCACGCCTATGTAAGGAGTGCCCGAGCCCTCCCGTAGGTCCCAAGCCCCTCCTCGTCCCTCCTAGCCCATCGGAGCCCTCGGAACCGTCTTCTTTTCGCCGGAGTTCGTCTCGGCCGCCTCGATTCCTCCTCGTTTCCGGCGAACCTAGCCTCCCTCTCCTGCTCTGGTGTTGTCCACCGTTCTCCACATGTCTCCACGAGCCGCCCCAACCCTCTTGCCCTCCCCGGAGTGCCCTGCATCGCCGAGGCCACCACCGTCCGTGCCCTCCCAGCCGCCTCCCATCGCTGCGGCCTCCTCTCCGTTCTACTCCTCCCCGGCGTCCCCTACTCCTCTGGATGGGTGCGGCGTTATTTCCCGAGCTCGCTGGTGCCCTCATCTCTCCAGGAGACGGTCGGAGTTGCCCACTCCATCACCTTCCACCGTCCTCTGTCACCTCCTGCCGCCGCCTCCCATTGTTGTTCCTAGCCTCCCCGCGCCTCCCTCTGGTCGAGGATGTGGCTTCACCCTGGCTGGGGATGGCCGGAGCTGGCCGGCCCCCTCGCCGCTCCTCCCCTTCCTCCGCCGCACCCTGCCTCCTCTGTTCCGCTCGCAAACGAGCACGGGAGGAAGAAGATAGGAGCGCTGACCCCCTCCCCTACCAGTGGGACCCGTCCATCAGCCTCACGCGTTGACCAAGCCGGCCCCGCTTTGACCCTACACCACCACGTCAGCGTAAGTGGAAACGTAGTTTCCAAAATACGCTTTCACTTTTTATGTCCAGGCCCCTGTTTGAAAATCTTTTCATTACAGATAGGTCCGTGGCAGAAGAACATCCACAACTTTTCCATAACTCCAAATGAGGTGAAACCAATGCTCACTTCTTTGTTTCGTCGAGCCCGTTCTGTTGGTCATGCTTTAACTATGGTTTGACAATGTGAAAATGACCATTATGCCCTTGCCCTTATTCAGCCCCCTCCGAGAGAGAACGATTTCTGATGACTCTTTCCCCGAGCTTCTAACACTTTCTTCCGGTGATTTCTTCCACCCCAGGCAAGCCACAATACCCACTTGCATGATAGTCATGCAGTAGCCATGGTTTTCAACCTGAATCTTTATTAAATGTTTGCTTGTTGAAAAGATGGTTATCGTTGTTCCGGTAATGTTTAGATTTGCATGTTCACTTTTGTGCTATGTTGTCTTGTACTCTGTTATCATGTTCTACCTGCTAGTATTTCCTTTCATATGTTTATGCTTGCTAGTAGTACATGTTGATGTTGGTGATGGTCATGCTAGTCAGTATGCCATGTTCAGTGGATATGATTTATTGTTGATATGGTGGATAGTTATGTGATACCCTCATGATTATGTTGATATCATGTTCATACATTTTATCATGGCTCAGCATATTTGCATTCAAGTTAATCGGATTAAATTGAACTTGAACAACTGTTGGTTGAGTCATGGTGCCGCTGAAACGATGCTGACCAATGCAACCACGCTTACCGGTACGGGACGGTCCTAACTAGGTCTATTGTCGTGCCTCTCACCGGTGCCTCCAACGAGGGAAGGTTATGGGCGCGCGCTACCCTGATCAGGTAGGCGGACATAAGCCTTGTGTGCCCGTTTTTGTTGTTATGTGCACATGTCCCTATTTGGGACGGTTTATTGTTTTGGGCCATGACGATGGTCGTTGAGGTGTCTTGAGGTAGACAAGGGGCCACCCATGACTTAGCCCAGAGGGGAGTGAGTCGGAGTGGCCGGGAGAGTGTCATGGCAGTAGAACGGTTTTGTCGGAACACCGTTGGTCCACCCTAATGGGAGTGCGAGCCATGGGTTCCGTAGTGTGGGTACAGTGTACTAACCTCTGCAGAGTGTATATAACATCTATCGATAGCCGTGCCCGTGGATAAGGGTCCAAGTCGAAAGTAGGGTACACCATGAGTCAACAGTAATAAGAATAACTTGATTAATGACAACCCGTGGTTGTGATCGCCGTACGGATCATGGGCCAAGTATTGGTCGTGGTTGTGATCGCCGTAAGGATCATGGTTTGAGACCAAGTATTGGTCGTGGTTGTGATCGGCGTAAGGATCACGGTTTGAGACCAAGTGTTTGTCATGGTTGTGATCGCCGTAAGGATCACCGTGGTATCAAGGATACCGAGTTTTTGGATATTCGTGATGTTGTGCGACAATCGAGGGTAAAGATCAAGCTCCTTGTGGTCCTTTACTGATTACTACGATATTGTTTATACCAAGCTTGATTTGATCCTGAGATGATCGTGTGATGTTCGAGGTTGGTAAGTGATGCATGTGTTGGTTACGAGGTAACCCGAGCAGAATAAGTGGTGCATATAGTGTCATCATGTTGCATGCTAGTATTGTCGGATTAATATGTTCATGTTGTGTTAGCTGTATCATGCTTATGTTGGTCATGCCATGTTATTCTGATGATCTCATGATAATTCCTGTTTAACCTGTAATTGCCATGTTGTTGTCTATCTTGAATGCTACTGGTTCTTGTGAGCTTGCAAGTATATTCAATGTACTGACCTGGCTTGTCATGCCAGTTTGCAGGTCATGCCGGATTTGATTGCTTGCTTGTCGTGGTTTCCGATCGTGCGAGCTAGGATAAGCATTCCTGCCAGAGTCCCTGCGGAGTGGAGTTCACCACCGTCGTCGTTGTTCCACTGCTAGAGTTATTTTGCTGCTTCGAGTTGTTCTGCTGCTTGCATAGAGCAACTGAGGATGGCGTAGTGTCGCCGTACCGATGTTATTCATTGTAATATCGGAGACCTTGTATTCATATTCGTGTAACAATAGAAAGCTGGTTTGTTCTATGCTAAGTAGTGCCGTATTCCAGAAGACTTCTCCTCGATCTCTGGGCTGGAATATGGGGCGTTCTAGTTTGCTCTGAGTCGGGGAGCCACAGGCTTGGTATCAGAGCAGGTCTGGCTATAGGACTCCCTAGTCAGAGCGAGCCGTAGAAACCAGTAGAAATCAATAGTATAGAGTCTTGCTTGTTGATTTCATTTGGTTGCTGCATTTGTTTGTTGCATAGCATGCATATAGCATTATTATTTGTTACTAACGGTTTATCTGGTGAGTGTAGCTGTCATCGGTTCGGATCCACTACAGCTCAACCTTTGCATTTCTCTAGTTCCTTTTTCCTTTGGTGTTTTGTGTCATTTCTGTCCCAGCAGAGTGATGCCAAGTGATCTCGACACTGTTTGCAAAAATGGTGCTTAGGCATCACGTCGATGTCTTTCTTTCAGTCCCCTCTGTCGTTTCGGTGATGGACATGCTTCTATCCTGGATCGTTCTTTTATTTTGTCGTGTTGGCAACCCTTAATGATCTTAGTTATCAAGAAAGGTGTGGGGACCGATTCTCCGGGCATTAATTTCCCGAAAATGGCCTTTGTGCTCACCAGCCCCAAGATACCTGTTAGCTGATGAGGCACCAACTTGATACAGAATTTCCAAGCAAGATACAAAATATGTAGTACAAGACCATTCTGGCCTATGAGTACAACAAATGGTTTCTAATGGTTGATGGCGGAAGCGGTTTGTGGATCATCAGTGTCTATAGGACTCCAATTCCCACAGGAACAGCTGACCAGGTTAACTCCTATCTTCGTGAGGCTGCTATCACCTTTGCTTAGGTTCCGGGACTGTCGCCACGGTCGCTCCTCTCCGCGCAAGAAAATCTGGCCAAGACAATAGCCAGGGACAAGCCAGTGAGTACTTTGAATGTACTCGCAAACATTTGTGAACACAGGTATAATATAACAATGATGTGCTGAAAATATTTTAAGCTCATGACGTCAGTCACAAAAGATAAATAAAACTCTGATGCGTGCAAGCATGTTATTTATGAATATGCAATAACATAGTAGTATTAAAATGATGAAAATAAATAACAAGTATGCCACAGTCGGGCATCTTAGCGACACCACATAAAGGGCTTTAAAAGAAATGCCACAGTCGGGCGTCTTAGCGACACCACATAAAGGGCTTTAAAAGAAATGCCACAGTCGGGCGTCTTAGCGACACCACATAAAGGGCTTTAAAAGAAATGCCACAGTCGGGCGTCTTAGCGACACCGCATAAAGGGCTTTAAAACAAATGCCACAGTCGGGCGTCTTAGCGACACCACATAAAGGGCTTTAAAAGAAATGCCACAGTCGGGCGTCTTAGCGACACCACATAAAGGGCTTTAAAAGAAATGCCACAGTCGGGCGTCTTAGCGACACCACATAAAGGGCTTTAAAAGAAATGCCACAGTCAGGCATCTTAGCGACACCGCATAAAGGGCTTTAACAGAAATGCCACAGTCGGGCGTCTTAGCGACACCGCATAAAGGGCTTTAAAAGAAATGCCACAGTCGGGCGTCTTAGCGACACCGCATAAAGGGCTTTAAAAGAAACAATCGTAGTGAATATCCCGGAGGTAGAACCATCCCAGGGATATTCGATAATACCAATAATATCACGGGTTAGTCCACAACAAAATTAATAATCATAATTATCACAAGTCACAAGTCATGATTCCAGTTTTGGTTTAACAGTTTCACCTCCGAAGACCGACACTAAGACCCACACTTGACCCAGCCCAGACTGTAATTCTTAACCATGGACACGGCTATTCGAATAGGATTAATCTCTGTAGAGGGTGTACTCTTTACCCACGAGTGACGGGTTCCTTTAGTCCATCGGGACTAATTCCGTCTACGGTCTTTTTATTGGAAACACACCTAACTTGCACACACCAGCTTAACTCACATGTGTATGGAATCACCCACGACACCTGTCAAGCAAAACTTTAAGTGGGGAGGCTACAACCTCGACGTAACATGGGGTCACAAAATTTTTACCACGCGCAAACTGGGGAGAGACCCCCTTCGGCTACAACCGAAACACCCATGCTCCCGTACCTGGTGGCATGACTACCGGATGCCTCCAGTATCTTCCACCATGGCCTCTCTGTACGGTGTGTGCTAGGAAAGGGGTTGACAACTTACTCAACCATACCCTACTTGTTGTAGAGACGAGTGGTAGTATGAAGCAAGTATGGGGATTACTGGCACAAGACTCGATCTACGGTCGACTCAGGAGGTTCAAATATTTCCTGCAAGATTAGCATAACAATACATATACTTCAACCAACAGATAGAAACATCACGCGACATACCCCCTCATGCCATACCGGAGACGACCGTCTCGACGGAGGACTAGGGACAAGACCGTGTCTACCCAAGAGATAGGCCTTCCCGGCTTCCCTTCCGGTATGCATGAAAGGCATATGACGGTGATTTCCATCACAACCATATCAACTCCATCAGCATAAAAATCATTAATATGCACTCATGAGTAGGATCACATCCTCACATAAAATGACGTATGCTCGAGTCGGGGTGGTGTTGTCACCGAGTCAAACAACACATACAAAAAGTACACCAGGGTTCAGAATGCTTGCCTTCAGGTCATGAGAAAGCAGGGTGCATTCCAAAACATCTTGAAATCTTCAAAATCCTATTTTTTTTAAAAATATATGAATTAAAACACAAAATCAAAACAGCACAAAAAGTTGTTTTGAATTTTTTTTCAAATAAATCTTAAAATAAACTAGACAATATTTGAGAGATGTAGGAAAAAGAATTAATTTATTTGGAGTTGTATTTAATAAGATACAGCCGGTCAAAGTTTGGTCAAAATCTGTTATTTAAATTAAAACAGAAAAGAAAACGTTTCGAATATTTACGTACACGTCGAAGGCGTATTTTGCAAATGCGCTTCTACTTAACCCACGTGGACTAGGGCAGGGTCACTGACAGTGGGTCCAGGGGGCCCACTGGTCAGGTTTGACCAGTCCATCCCTCCTTCCCGGCGAATGGCTGCTCCCCGCGGGCTCTAGAGAGTCGAGATGGATCCGCAAGACCGGGGCGGTCCTCCCGGTGGTCGTTGGGTCGGCGGGGGTGGAGGGAGTCGCCGACGGTGAGCTTCGCGGCGGAGGAGGCCTCGGGAGCAAAGTGCTTTTGTGGCTGTGGTGGTTCCCGATCAAAATCGAGTTGGGGAAAGGGTTCACGGGAGGAAGAGATGGCTCCTGGTGGAGAGAGTGGGGAGGGGGAGGTCCTAGTGGTGCCGGAATGGCCGGGGCGGTGGCGGCTGCAGGAGTTGCCGGAGACGGGGAAGAAAACCTCCCCGCGTCGATTGCGAGCTAGGGAAGCACCATTGAGGTGGCTTGAGGTTGCCTGTGTGTGGGAACGGGCTCAAGGCTCCCTTAAATAGGCGAGTCGAGGCGGTTCAGCGTGGCCGTGGATGAGCTCGTCGGCGACCGACGTTCTGTAGCTGCAGGGCATCGTGGCGAGGCTGGGGATGGCGGCAGGAGCTAGCGGACGAGCGGCTACTGCTCCAAGGGCGAGTTGGCGAGCGGAGGTGGTTTGGGTGGCGCTGGCCAGCGCAGGAGCTGTCGGGCGGCAGTGGCGGCTAGCTGCTGGCCTGTCGGAGATGTGGCGGGAGCTGCGGGGCTCGTGGGTTGCAGAAGGGGACAAGGCGTGCTGGCTGCGGTCGGTCACGGACCGGAGTGAGTGCGGGGCGGGACGCAGCGGCTCGGGCGCACGTGCGTGCCAAACGCACGCTCTAGGCGCGCCCAAAGCATGCCCGGGACGTGCTCGATGAAATGCCAGGGTAGCCTAGAGGTCGCGGTTGAGGTTGATAAGAAACATGTCTAGTCTAGGGTTAGCAAGGGAATCAAGGGACAAGGTGGATAGGTCAGGGGCTCAAGTTCACGATGTAAACTTGAAATCATGCCAAATCTGGTTATGCACTCAGGGTGTTTGTCAAAATGCCAAGGGCATCCAGGCAGTACTTGGGGTGGCCAAATCTTCCAGATCAGTGTCTCTATGGATGAATGAGAGGGTGGTGAAGTTAGTTTGCCAAAAGGAGAAACTTTCTAGTGCAAGTTTTGCAAAACTACAATTCTGGACAGGGAGTAAATGGCATCATTACATGGACCAACAGTATTCCAAAGAGTGCATGCTCCTGGACTTAGGGGTTTTGCAGGGTTGACTACAAGCAGATGAAAGCACAAGGTCACTAGAGCAAGAATGAATGGGGTTGCAGTACAAAACACAAGTCTGGTCCAGAATGAAAAAGAGGTTGGTTCACTCAATTTTTCCAAAGAACAACACTATGTTTTTGCATAAAGTTGGATGGCATGCTACCACTGACATCCCATAATTTTGGTGGAGGCTCTAGGGAAATATTTAGTTAGGCTATAGTGCAAAAGTGCCCATTGGACCAGATTTGAAAAACAGGTGTAAAACTCAAAATATGCAATGAAACAATCATATTATTGCACAAAAGTGATTTAAAGACATCACATGACATCTCCAAATTTTGGTTGGAATTTAAGTTAAATTTATCAAATGGTTGCAGTACGAAAAGAGCTCCAAAACTTAAAGAAAGTTATTTTAATGAATAAAGCTCAAGGTGAAATAATTTAATAAATAATTCTACTGATAAGAAAATGTTATACAGAGAGCATAGAAGTCCAATATATTTTGGAAAGCTCCACTTGGGAAAAACTCCTTAATATGGAAAGGAAGGTTCTGAAATCAACAGAAATAAAAAATTTAAAACTCCTGGCAAATTTTATTATTTAAAACTTGGTTAAACTTTTGGGGTGTTACAATTACTACCCCCCTTAAGAAAAATCTCGTCCTCGAGATTTGCTAAGGGTTGCTAAACAAAATACTTTTACTTGGTCAAAAGATCATTTTACTAAAGCGGAAAAAAGTGGCTACAGTGAGAGGGCAATAAGTGGTGAGTAACTATAGTGTGGAATACTGGCGTTGTGGGAAGAAGTTCCACGTTTAGGAAAACGAGCGATTTCTACGCTGGACGCAGTAAATTTGGAATAAATTCTAAATTCTACAATACGCTGGTCGTACCCGAGAGCACAGTGCTCCCTCTGGCTGACAGGTGGGACCAGGGCCCACTGTCAGTCTCTCCTTCTTCCTCTGGCTCTCTCTTCTTCCTCTCTCCCGCACGCTTTCTCGGCTTTCTCCACCGGTGACGTTTAGCGCGTAGGGCATCTAGGACGTACTGCGGTAGTGCGCGGCGTGCTTGCTGCCGGTGCAGTGTGCACTCACCTCGCGGGCCAGTGCGCTGTCGGCACTACTTGCGGATTCGCCTCCGAACACCGGCGATCGGGCGACGAGCGGCGCTGGTGGACTTCGCCCACCATACACTGATCCCGAGCTATAAAATGACCGCGGTGCTCCTTCTTGATCTTCGCACTTGGCCTCGTTTCTCCTCCTCCTTCTCCTCCATTACTGCTTACCGGAGCTCGAGACGAGGCTCCAATGGCGGAGACGGTGCCGGACTGGAATGTGATCCTGGTGTGTGGTGGGCTGGCGGCAGTGCTGGGGCTCTCTGTGCTCCTGGGCGCGATGATCTTTGATGATCGCTGTGATGCTGCCGCTCGGGTGCTGGCTCTCCGCGGTGGCGGTGATCACGGGGATTAGGCGTAATTCGGTTATTCACCGTTATCGGTGTGCTGAAGGTGATTAGTATCCGGATGATTATCCGCTAATCTCTCCCTTGGAGGCATGTGGAGTACTTAGAGGGGTGGTTGGTGAGATGCAACATGGTTGCATGTATTTGCAAGCAGTGTAAGAGTCCGAGTGGTTATGGGTCTGCTGCCGTGGTGCTGCGTGAATAAAAATAATCCATGCAGTGAGGAAATAAATGATGCAGCAACTCAGGGAAAAGAAATCTCATTCCAGGATTTTCGCGGTTACACAGGTTACTCACGAAGAAAAACACTCATATAAGTAGAAACTAAATATTCGACTCGCCACACAAATTCGAGGTACCATGCATAAGTTACAACGTAATAATAAATGCTGAAATAACACACACAGCAGTGACGTCTAAAATGAGAATGGTAACTGGACAGGGTCTCGAGAAAAAGTCTCTGGCAATGGAATACACTCCTCTTCTATCAGAGGAAGTGGATTGATCAGTCGATGTATGCATCTCTCCGGGTCGGGCCTCAGTGGTCTGCCGATGGCAATCTGAGGATTCAGATCAGTGAGACTCTGGAGATAATTCATCACTCGCTGGTTCAAATGCTCTTGAGTGATGATGTATTGGATAAGGTTGGCTAGCCCTGGGTCTCTCTCAATCCGTCCACCGGGAAAAGATGTTACTCCTCCGGGCATTGCACGACTCAGAAAGTAATAATATCCTCGTTCGCGGGCATAGGGTACTGCAGATCGAAGACGAGCAATCGCTTCGTTCGCAGCAGCTTCTATGGCCAAGCGTGGGGTCGGCATAGATTTCCCCACGAAGGAAACTTCCATTGGATCTTGGTTGGAGTCTACGGGAGGTATGTGTACTGCTGCCTAACATTCCGAGGTGGAAGGGGTGATTCTCGATTTCAACAGCTCGTACTGGGGTGGCTGGGTAGAACCCATGGTACTGCAGGTAAAGTCCCACAATATTTTGACAAAGCTACCTGTTGGGGAACGTAGCAGAAATTCAAAATTTTCCTACGTGTCACCAAGATCTATCTATGGAGAAACCAGCAACGAGGGGAAGGAGAGTGCATCTACATACCCTTGTAGATCGCTAAGCGGAAGCGTTCAAGTGAACAGGGTTGATGGAGTCATACTCGTCGTGATTCAGATCACCGATGATCCTAGTGCCGAACGGACGGCACCTCCGCGTTCAATACACGTACAGCTCGGCGATGTCTCCCACGCCTTGATCCAGCAAGGAGAGAGGGAGAGGTTGAGGAAGACTCCATCCAGCAGCAGCACAACGGCGTGGTGGTGATGGAGGAGCGTGGCAATCCTGCAGGGCTTCGCCAAGCACCTACGGGAGAGGAGGAGGTGTCACGGGAGGGAGGGAGGCGCCAAGGGCTCAGGTATGGATGCCCTCCCTCCCCTCCACTATATATAGGGGCAGGGGAGAGGGGGGAGGCGCAGCCTTGCCCCTTCCTCCAAGGAATGGGTGCGGCTAAGAGGGGGGGAGGAGTCCATCCTCCCCAAGGCACCTCGGAGGTGCGTTCCCCCTTTAGGACTCTCCCCTTTTTCCTATATCTTGGCGCATGGGCCTCTAGGGGCTGGTGCCCTTGGCCCATGTAGGCCAAGGCGCACCCCCTACAGCCCATGTGGCCCCCCGGGGAAGGTGGCCCCACCCGGTGGGCCCCCAGGACCCTTCCTGTGGTCCCGGTACAATACCGATGACCCCGAAACTTGTCCCGATGGCCGAAATAGGACTTCCTATATATAAATCTTTACCTCCGGACCATTCCGGAACTCCTCGTGACGTCCGGGATCTCATCCGGGACTCCGAACAACATTCGGTAACCACATACAAACTTCCTTTATAACCCTAGCGTCATCAAACCTTAAGTGTGTAGACCCTACGGGTTCGGGAGACATGCAGACATGACCGAGACGTTCTCCGGTCAATAACCAACAGCGGGATCTGGATACCCATGTTGGCTCCCACATGTTCCACGATGATCTCATCGGATGAACCACGATGTCAAGGACTCAATCAATCCCGTATACAATTCCCTTTGTCTAGCGGTATGGTACTTGCCCGAGATTCGATCGTCGGTATACCGATACCTTGTTCAATCTCGTTACCGGCAAGTCTCTTTACTCGTTCCGTAACACATCATCCCGTGATCAACCCCTTGGTCACATTGTGCACATTATGATGATGTCCTACCGAGTGGGCCCAGAGATACCTCTCCGTTTACATGGAGTGACAAAATCCCAATCTCGATTTGTGCCAACCCAACAGACACTTTCAGAGAAAGCCGTAGTGTACCTTTATAGCCACCCAGTTACGTTGTGACGTTTGGCACACCCAAAGCACTCCTACGGTATCCGGGAGTTGCACAATCTCATGGTCTAAGGAAATGATACTTGACATTAGAAAAGCTTTAGCATACGAACTACATGATCTTGTGCTAGGCTTAGGATTGGGTCTTGTCCATCACATCATTCTCCTAATGATGTGATCCCGTTATCAACGACATCCAATGTCCATGGTCAGGAAACCGTAACCATCTATTGATTAACGAGCTAGTCAACTAGAGGCTTACTAGGGACATGGTGTTGTCTATGTATCCACACATGTATCTGAGTTTCCTATCAATACAATTCTAGCATGGATAATAAACGATTATCATGAACAAGGAAATATAATAATAATCAATTTATTATTGCCTCTAGGGCATATTTCCAACAGTCTCCCACTTGCACTAGAGTCAATAATCTAGTTCACATCACCATGTGATTAACACTGACAGGTCACATCACCATGTGACCAACATCCAAAGAGTCTTGGGTTTGATCATGTTGCTTGTGAGAGAGGTTTTTAGTCAACGGGTCTGAACCTTTCAGATCCGTGTGTGCTTTACAAATCTCTATGTCATCTCCTAGATGTAGCTACCACGTTCTATTTGGAGCTATTCCAAATAACTGTTCTACTTGGAGCTATTCTAAATTGTTGCTCCATTATACTTATCCGGTATCTCTACTCAGAGCTATCCGGATAGGTGTTAAGCTTGCATCGACGTAACCCTTTATGACGAACTCTTTTACCACCTCCATAATTGAAAAAATTCCTTAGTCCACTAGTTACTAAGGATAACTTTGACCGCTGTCCTGTGATCCATTCTTGGATCACTCTTGTACCCCTTGACTGACTCATGGTAAAGCACACTTCAGGTGCGGTACACAGCATAGCATTCTGTAGAGCCTATGTCTTAAGCATAGGGGACGACCTTCGTTCCTTTCTCTCTATTCTGCCATGGTCGAGCTTTAAGTCTTAACTTCATACCTTACAACTCAGGCAAGAACTCCTTCTTTGACTGATCCATCTTGAACACCTTCAAGATCACGTCAAGGCATGTGCTCATTTGAAAGTACTATTAAGCGTTTTGATCTATCCTTATAGATCTTGATGCTCAATGTTCAAGTAGCTTAATCCAGGTTTTCCATTGAAAACACTTTCCAAATAACCCTATATGCTTTCCAGAAATTCTACGTCATTTCTGATCATTAATATGTCAACAACATATACTCATCAGAAATTCTATAGTGCTCCCACTCACTTCTTTGGAAATACAAGTTTCTCATAAACTTTGTATACACCCAAAATCTTTGATCATCATCAAAGCATACATTCCAACTCCGAGATGCTCACTCCAGTCCTTAGAAGGATTGCTGGAGCTTTGCATACTTATTAGCATATTTCAGGATTGACAAAACCTTCCGGTTGTATCACATACAACCTTTCCTCAAGAAATCGTCGAGGAAACAATGTTTTGACATCCTATCTGCAAGATTTCATAAATAATGCAGTAATTGCTAATATAATTCCAACAGACTCTTAGCATCGCTACGAGTGAGAAAGTCTCATCGTAGTCAACTCCTTGAACTTGTCGAAAAACATCTTAACGACAAGTCGAGCTTTCTCAATGGTGACACTTACCATCATTGTCTGTCTTCCTTTCAAAATCCATCTGCACTCAACAGCCTTACGACCATCGAGTAGTTCTTCCAAAGTCTACACTTTGTTTTCATACATGGATCCTATCTCGGATTTTATGGCTTCTAACCATTTTTCGGAATTGGGCCCACCATCGCTTCTCCATAGCTCGTAGGTTCATTGTTGTCTAGCAACATGACCTTCAAGACAGGATTACTGTACCACTCTGAAGTAGTACGTATCCTTGTCACCCTACGAGGTTCGGTAGTGACTTGATCCGAAACTTCATGATCACTATCATAAGCTTCCACTTCAATTGGTGTAGGTGCCACAGGAACAACTTCCTGTGCCCTGCTACACACTTGTTGAAGTGACGGTTCAATAACCTCATCAAGTCTCCACCATCCTCCCACTCAATTCTTTCGAGAGAAACTTTTCCTCGAGAAAGGACCCGATTCTAGAAACAATCCCTTATTGCTTTCGAATCTGAGACAGGAGGTATACCCAACTGTTTTGGGTGTCCTATGAAGATGCATTTATCCGCTTTGGGTTCGAGCTTATCAGCCTGAAACATTTCCACATAAGCATCGCAGCCCCAAACTTCTAAGAAATGACAGCTTAGGTTTCTCTAAACCATAGTTCATACGGTGTCATCTCATCGGAATTACGTGGTGCCCTATTTAAAGTGAATGTGGTTGTCTCTAATGCCTAACCCATAAACTATCGTGGTAATTCGATAAGAGACATCATGGTATGCATCATATCCAATAGGGTGCAGTTATGATGTTCGGACACACCATCACACTATGGTGTTCCAGGCTGTATTAGTTGTGAAACTATTTCCACAATGTCTTAATTCTGTGCCAAACTCGTAATTCAGATATTCATCTCTATGATCATATCATAGATATTTTATCCTCTTGTCACGATGATCTTTCAACTTCACCCTGAAATTACTTGAACCTTTCAATAATTCAGACTCATGATTCATCAAGTAAATGTACTCAACATCCACTCAAATTATCTGTGAA
Source organism: Triticum aestivum (assembly GCF_018294505.1). Lineage (NCBI taxonomy): Eukaryota > Viridiplantae > Streptophyta > Magnoliopsida > Poales > Poaceae > Triticum > Triticum aestivum. Next base: position 427,749,093 of record NC_057807.1, read on the forward strand.
GTAAGAACATAACAATATCCACTACATGCCTCAGCACTCATTGGACTGTACACATCAAAATGTATTACTTCCAACAAGTTGCTATCTTGTTCCATCTTACTGAAAACGAGGCTTTTCAGTCATCTTGCCCGTGTGGTATGATTTGCATGTCCCAAGTGATTCAAAATCAAGTGAGTCAAAACGGTCCATTTGCATGGAGTTTCTTCATGCATATACACCAATAGACATGGTTCGCATGTCTCAAACTTTTCAAAAACGAGTGAGCCCAAAGATCCATCAATATGGAGCTTCTTCATGCGTTTTATACCGATATGACTTACGTGGCAGTGCCACAAGTAGGTGGTACTATCATTACTATCTTTTGGCATGAACATGTGTATCACTACGATCGAGATTTAATAAACCATTCATTTTAGGTGTAAGACCATTGAAGGTATTATTCAAATAAACAGAGTAACCATTATTCTCCTTAAATGAATAACCGTATTGCGATAGACGTAATCCAATCATGTCTATGCTCAACGCAAACACCAAATAACAATTATTTAGGTTTAACACCAATCTCTTTGGTAGAGGGAGCGTGCGATGCTTGATCATATCAAGCTTGGAAAAACTTCCAACACATATCGTCAGCTCACCTTTAGCTAGTCTCCGTTTATTCCGTAGCCTTTTGTTTCGAGTTACTAACACTTAGCAACCGAACCGGTATCTAATACCCTGGTGCTACTAGGAGTACTAGCAAAGTACACATTAACACAATGTATATCCAATATACTTCTATCGACCTTGCCAGCCTTCTTATCTACCAAGTATCTAGGGTAATTCTGCTCTAGTGGTTGTTCCCCTTATTACAGAAGCACTTAGTCTCGGGTTTGGGTTTTACCTTGGGTTTCTTCACTAGAGCAGCAGCTGATTTGCCGTTTCATGAAGTATCCCTTCTTGCCCTTGCCCTTCTTGAAACTAGTGGTTTCACCAACCATCAACAATTGATGCTCCTTCTTGATTTCTACTTTCGCGGTGTCAAACATCGCGAATACCTCAAGGATCATCATATCTATCCCTGATATGTTATAGTTCATCACGAAGCTCTAGCAGCTTGGTGGTAATGACTTCGGAGAAACCATCACTGTCTCATCTGGAAGATCAACTCCCACTCGATTCAAGCGATTGTTGTACTCAGACAATCTGAGCACAAGCTCAACAATTGAGCTTTTCTCCTTAGTTTGCAGGTTAAGAAAGTCATCGGAGGTCTTATACCTCTTGACATGGGCACGAGCCTGAAATCCCAATTTCAGCCCTCAAAACATCTCATATGTTTCGCGACGTTTCAAAAACGTCTTTGGTGCCTCAACTCTAAACCGTTTAACTGAACTATCACGTAGTTATCAAAACGTGTATGTCAGATGTTCGCAACAACCACAGACAACGTTCGAGGTTCAGCACACTGAGCGGTGCATTAAGGACATAAGCCTTCTATGAAGCAATGAGGACAATCCTCAGTTTACGGACCTAGTCCGCATAATTGCTACTATCAACTTTCAACTAATTTTTCTCTAGGAACATATCTAAACAGTAGAACTATAGCGTGAGCTACGACATAATTTGCAAAAACCTTTTGACTATGTTCAGGATAATTAAGTTCATCTTATGAACTCCCACTCAGATAGACATCCCTCTAGTCATCTAAGTGATTACATGATCCGAGTCAAACTAGGCCGTGTCCGATCATCACGTGAGACGGACTAGTCATCATCGGTGAACATCTTCATGTTGATCGTATCTTCTATACGACTCATGTTCGACCTTTCGGTCTCCGTGTTCCGAGGCCATGTCTGTACATGCTAGGCTCGTCAAGTTAACCCTAAGTGTTTCGCGTGTGTAAATCTGTCTTACACCCGTTGTATGTGAACGTTAGAATCTAACACCCGATCATCACGTGGTGCTTCGAAACACGAACTGTCGCAACGGTGCACAGTTAGGGGAGAACACTTCTTGAAATTGTTGTAAGGGATCATCTTATTTACTACCGTCGTTCTAAGCAAATAAGATGTATAAACATGATAAACATCACATGCAATCAAATAGTGACATGATATGGCCATCATCACTTTGCTCCTTTTGATCTCCATCTTCGGGGCTCCATGATCATCATCGTCACCGGCATGACACCATGATCTCCATCATCATGATCTCCATCATCGTGTCTTCATGAAGTTGCCTCGCCAACTATTACTTCTACTACTATGGCTAACGGTTAGCAATAAAGTAAAGTAATTACATGACGTTTAAGTTGACACGCAGGTCACAAATAAATAAAGACAACTCCTATGGCTCCTGCCGGTTGTCATACTCATCGACATGCAAGTCGTGATTCCTATTACAAGAACATGATCAATCTCATACATCACATATATCATTCATCACATCCTTTTTGGCCATATCACATCACATAGCATACCCTGCAAAAACAAGTTAGACGTCCTCTAATTGTTGTTTGCATGTTTTACGTGGCTGCTATGGGTTTCTAGCAAGAACGTTTCTTACCTACGCATGAACCACAACGTGATATGCCAATTGCTATTTACCCTTCATAAGGACCCTTTTCATCGAATCCGATCCGACTAAAGTGGGAGAGACAGACACCCGCCAGCCACCTTATGCAACTAGTGCATGTTTGTCGGTGGAACCGGTCTCACGTAAGCGTACGTGTAAGGTTGGTCCGGGCCGCTTCATCCCACGATGCCGCCGAATCAAGATAAGACTAGTAACGGCAAGCATATTGAACAATATCGACGCCCACAACTACTTTGTGTTCTACTCGTGCAAAGAATCTACGCAATAGACCTAGCTCATGATGCCACTGTTGGGGAACGTAGCAGAAATTCAAAATTTTCCTACGTGTCACCAAGATCTATCTATGGAGAGACCAGCAACGAGGGGAAGGAGAGTGCATCTACATACCCTTGTAGATCGCTAAGCGGAAGCGTTCAAGTGAACGGGGTTGATGGAGTCGTACTCGTCGTGATTCAGATCACCGATGATCCTAGTGCCGAACGGACGGCACCTCCGCGTTCAACACACGTACAGCTCGACGATGTCTCCCACGCCTTGATCCAGCAAGGAGAGAGGGAGAGGTTGAGGAAGACTCCATCCAGCAGCAGCACAACGGCGTGGTGGTGATGGAGGAGCGTGGCAATCCTGCAGGGCTTCGCCAAGCACCTACGGGAGAGGAGGAGGTGTCACGGGAGGGAGGGAGGCGCCAAGGGCTCAGGTATGGATGCCCTCCCTCCCCTCCACTATATATAGGGGCAGGGGAGAGGGGGGAGGCGCAGCCTTGCCCCTTCCTCCAAGGAAGGGGTGCGGCTAAGAGGGGGGAGGAGTCCATCCTCCCCAAGGCACCTCGGAGGTGCCTTCCCCCTTTAGGACTCTCCCCTTTTTCCTATATCTTGGCGCATGGGCCTCTAGGGGCTGGTGCCCTTGGCCCATGTAGGCCAAGGCGCACCCCCTACAGCCCATGTGGCCCCCCGGGGCAGGTGGCCCCACCCGGTGGGCCCCCGGGACCCTTCCGGTGGTCCCGGTACAATACCGATGACCCCGAAACTTGTCCCGATGGCCGAAACAGGACTTCCTATATATAAATCTTTACCTCCGGACCATTCCGGAACTCCTCGTGACGTCCGGGATCTCATCCGGGACTCCGAACAACATTCGGTAACCACATACAAACTTCCTTTATAACCCTAGCGTCATCGAACCTTAAGTGTGTAGACCCTACGGGTTCGGGAGACATGCAGACATGACCGAGATGTTCTCCGGTCAATAACCAACAGCGGGATCTGGATACCCATGTTGGCTCCCACATGTTCCACGATGATCTCATCGGATGAACCACGATGTCAAGGACTCAATCAATCCCGTATACAATTCCCTTTGTCTAGCGGTATGGTACTTGCCCGAGATTCGATCGTCGGTATACCGATACCTTGTTCAATCTCGTTACCGGCAAGTCTCTTTACTCGTTCCGTAACACATCATCCCGTGATCAACCCCTTGGTCACATTGTGCACATTATGATGATGTCCTACCGAGTGGGCCCAGAGATACCTCTCCGTTTACACGGAGTGACAAAATCCCAATCTCGATTCGTGCCAACCCAACAGACACTTTCAGAGATACCCGTAGTGTACCTTTATAGCCACCCAGTTACGTTGTGACGTTTGGCACACCCAAAGCACTCCTACGGTATCCGGGAGTTGCACAATCTCATGGTCTAAGGAAATGATACTTGACATTAGAAAAGCTTTAGCATACGAACTACATGATCTTGTGCTAGGCTTAGGATTGGGTCTTGTCCATCACATCATTCTCCTAATGATGTGATCCCGTTATCAACGACATCCAATGTCCATGGTCAGGAAACCGTAACCATCTATTGATTAACGAGCTAGTCAACTAGAGGCTTACTAGGGACATGGTGTTGTCTATGTATCCACACATGTATCTGAGTTTCCTATCAATACAATTCTAGCATGGATAATAAACGATTATCATGAACAAGGAAATATAATAATAATCAATTTATTATTGCCTCTAGGGCATATTTCCAACACTACCTGGGGTTGCATCTGGGGTTCTCCGATAAATACTAGGGCTCGGCATGGCAAGAAATGGTTGTGAGAGTGGTGCACGAGGTGAGGGTTGCTGGGTAAGGTCACAAGGTGGCCTTTCTTATATAGCATCTGGGTTGGTTTATTTACCGTGGTGAAAGGTAATAAATATGCCAGATCACCTCCAAAGGTCGGGGTCAGTGTCAGAGATACACATATCTCATAAAGAGACGTGTTATTGTGGGTGTCATCGGGGTTGGTTTTGGTAGTTGTGCCCGGAAAATGTGCAACTATGCGCTGACAAAACACGCAAGGCTACTATTAAAACAGAGGCACAACGACAGGCTGCGTTAATATACAAGGTCGCACGATTACAAGCGAGGATACACTGAGACTGGATACTACTAGTATGGCTTAGTCTACCTCGTTTATGTCTAAATGGGCGTGCCTGGTGGATGTCGAGGCTTCTCCACGTGTCTCACTATCGGGATTAGTCAGAGATGGTGGAGGAACTGCAGGGTTGGGGTAGCGATGATGACCATCGCGGGGATTGTTGGCCACAATTCCGTTGGAGTGTGCTCCCAAAAGGTGATGAAGCACTTCTGGGGTCATCAAAGTACCTTGGCCGCTGACTGGAGCTGACCTCAGGGCCTCGATCGGGTGTCCGAACAGCACGACTGGGTTGTCGGTGCCGGGCTCGGCTTCCCTGCTTGTCGGGGCTCTGCGAACCAGCTCTCCTCGAGCTGCGATCAGATCAATGGTGATCTGGTCGAACAGTGCCTCTAGTGCACTTAGAGAGCGCACTAGGTGCAACAATGCGGGTTCCGTCTCATGATCTCCGTTGGCAACTTGGGGTGGACTACCATACCCTTCACGCTTGGGGTAGTAGTAGAACGAGCGACAGTTAAATCTGGGCGACAACTGCCAGAGTTGAACTATAGCCTCTCGAGCAGCTAGCTGGATGGCTCGTGGCTCGAAGGAAGTTGTCCTTCCGATGAACCTGTTGGGGTGTTCTGGCGACAGACCCCTACCATAGATGTGCACAGTGGCCCAGAATTGGCGGTCCTCACCGCTCATGGGACCTTGGTACACAACATATTCTCGGGCTCTTCTAACGCATAGGCACGACGGGTGAGGTTTGCGAGTATGGTCACGAAACCTCCAAGGTTGGTTGCTGTGGTCTCATTGTGCACTATGGGACCAGACATTGTGGCTAGGTTGGGGAAGAGGCTGTGCTGTGCTGGGTTGAGGCTAGCGTGCCCTTTTTATAGAAAAGGGAACGGAGTCTTCCTTCGCATGCTTGCGAATGAGACATTTTTGCCATCGGTCACTGGTGTGTCATCGACAGGCTAGGCTGATAGGTTGGGCACCGACTGCCAAAAGTGTCGGGATCACAGTGTGGCTATCTTGCACGGGAAGCTTGGCTGGGGTTTTGGTTAGGGTCTGGTAGGTTGGTTTGCCTAAGTTTTTCGACCTGGCTAAGATAAGATTAGCCAATGGTCAGCCTGGCTCTGGTACCAAGCTTGTGGGGACCGATTCTCCATGCATTAATTTCCATAAAATGGCCCTTGTGCTCACTAGCCACAAGATAACTGTTAGCTGATGAGGCACCAACTTGATACATAATTTCCAAGCAAGATACAAAATATGTAGTACAAGACCATTCTGGCGTGTGAGTACAACAAATGGTTTCTAATGGTTGATGGCGGAAGCGATTTGTGGATCATCAGTGTCTATGGGACTCCAATTCCCACAGGAACAGCTGACCAGGTTAACTCCTATCTTCGCGAGGCTGCTATCACCTTTGCTTAGGTTCTGGGACTGTCTCCACGGTCGCTCCTCTCCGCGCAAGAAAATCTGGCCAAGACAATAGCCAGGGACAAGCCAGTGAGTACTTTGAATGTACTCGCAAACATTTGTGAACACAGGTATAATATAACAATGATGTGCTGAAAATATTTTATGCTCATGACGTCAGTCACAAAAGATAAATAAAACTCTGATGCATGCAAGCATGTTATTTATGAATATGCAATAACATAGTAGTATTAAAATTATGAAAATAAATAACAAGTATGCCATAGTCGTGCGTCTTAGCGACACCACATAAAGGGCTTTAGAAGAAATGCCACAGTCGGGCATCTTAGCGACACCACATAAAGGGCTTTAAAAGAAATGCCACAGTCGGGCGTCTTAGCGACACCACATAAAGGGCTTTAAAAGAAATGCCACAGTCGGGTGTCTTAGCGACACCGCATAAAGGGCTTTAAAAGAAATGCCACAGTCGGGCGTCTTAGCGACACCACATAAAGGGCTTTAAAAGAAATGCCACAGTCGGGCGTCTTAGCGACACCACATAAAGGGCTTTAAAAGAAATGCCACAGTCGGGCGTCTTAGCGACACCACATAAAGGGCTTTAAAAGAAATGCCACAGTCGGGCGTCTTAGCGACACCGCATAAAGGGCTTTAAAAGAAATGCCACCGTCGGGCGTCTTAGCGACACCGCATAAATGGCTTTAAAAGAAATGCCACAGTCGGGTGTCTTAGCGACAACACATAAAGGGCTTTAAAAGAAACAACCATAGTGAATATATCAGAGGTAGAACCATCCCAGGGATATTCGATAATACCAATAATATCACAGGTTAGTCCAGAACAAAATTAATATTCATAATTATCACAAGTCACAAGTCGTGATTCTAGTTTTGGTTTAACAGTTTCACCTCCGAAGACCGACATTTGACCGACACTTGACCCATCCCAGACTATAATCCTTAACCATGGACACGGCTATTCGAATAGGTTTAATCTCTGCAGAGGGTGTACTCTTTACCCACGAGTGACGGGTTCCTTTAGTCCATCAGGACTAATTCTGTCTACGGTCTTTTTGTTGGAAACACACCTAACTTGCACACACCAGCTTAACTCACATGTGTCTGGAATCACCCACGACACCTGTCAAGCAAAACTTTAAGTGGGGAGGCTACAACCTCGACGTAACATGGGATCACAAAAATTTTACCGCGCGCAAACTTGGGAGGTACCCCCTTCGGCTACAACCGAAACACCAATGCTCCCGGACCCGGTGGCATGACTACCGGATTCCTCCAGTATCTTCCACCATGGCCTCTCTGTACGGTGTGTGCTAGGACAGGGGTTGACAACTTACTGAACCGTACCCTACTTGTTGTAGAGACGAGTGGTAGTACGAAGCAAGTATGGGGGTTACTGGCACAAGACTCAATCTACTGTCGACTCAGGAGGTTCAAATATTTCCTGCAAGATTAGCATAACAATACATATACTTCAACCAACAGATAGAAACATCACGCGACATACCCCCTCATGCCATACCGGACACGACCGTCTCGACGGAGGACTAGGGACAAGACCGTGTCTACCCAAGACAGAGGCCTTCCCGGCTTCCCTTCCGGTATGCATGAAAGGCATATGACGGTGATTTCCATCACAACCATATCAACTCCATCAGCATAAAAATCATTAATATGCACTCATGAGTAGGATCACATCCTCACATAAAATGACGTATGCTCGAGTCGGTGTGGCGTTGTCACCGAGTCAAACAACACATACAAAAATTACACCAGGGTTCAGAATGCTTGCCTTCAGGTCATGAGAAAGCAGGGTGCATTCCAAAACATCTTGAAATCTTCAAAATCCTATTTTATAAATATATATATATGAATTAACACACAAAATCAAAACAGCAGAAAAAGTTGTTTTCAAATTTTTTCAAATAAATCTTAAAATAAACTAGACAATATTTGAGAGAGGTAGGAAAAAGAATTATTTTATTTGGAGTTGTATTTAATAAGATACAACCGGTCAAAGTTTGGTCAAAATCTGTTATTTAAATTAAAACAGAAAAGAAAACGTTTCGAATATTTACGTACACATCGAAGGCGTATTTTGGAAATGCGCTTCCACTTAACCCACGTGGACTGGGGCTGGCTCACTGATAGTGGGTCCAGGGGGCCCACTGGTCAGGTTTGACCAGTCCATCCCTCCTTCCTCTTCCTTCGCCCGAACGGAGGCGAGGCGACGGCGATCGACGCTCGCGAATGGATGCTCCCCGTGGGCTCCAGAGAGTCGAGATGGATCCGCAAGACTGAGGCGGTCCTCCCGGTGGTCGTTGGGTCGGCGGGGGTGGAGGGAGTCGCCGACGGTGAGCTTCGCGGCGGAGGAGGCCTCGGGAGCAAAGTGCTTTTGTGGCTGTGGGGGTTCCCGATCAAAATCGAGTAGGGGAAAGGGTTCATGGGAGGAAGAGAAGGCTCCTGGTGGAGAGAGTGGAGAGGGGGAGGTCCTAGTGGTGCCGGAATGGCCGGGGCGGTGGCGGCGGCAGGAGTTGCCGGAGACGGGGAAGAAAACCTCCCCGGGTCGATTGCGAGCTAGGGAAGCGCCATTGAGGTGGCCTCTGTGCGGGAACGGGCTCGGGGCTCCCTTAAATAGGCGAGTCGAGGCGGTTCAGCGGCGGCCACGGATGAGCTCGTCGGCGACTGACGTTCTGTAGCTGCAGGGCATCGTGGCGAGGCTGGGGATGGCGGTAGGAGCTAGCGGACGAGCGGCTACTGCTCCAAGGGCGAGCTAGCGAGCGGAGGTGGCTTGGGCGGCGCTGGCCAGCGCAGGAGCTATCGACTGGAAGTGGCGGCTAGCTGCTGGCCTGCCGGAGACGTGGCGAGAGCTGCTGGGCTCGTGGGGTGCAGAAGGGGACACGGCGTGCTGGCTGCGGTCGGTCACAGACCGGCGTGAGTGCGGGGCGGGACGTGGTGGCTCAGGCACACGTGCGTGCCAAACGCACGCTCTGGGCGCGCCCAGAGCATGCCCAGGTCGTGCTCGATGAAATGCCAGGGTAGCCTAGAGGTCCCAGTTGAGGTTGGTAAGAAACATGGCTAGTCTAGGGTTAGCAAGGGAATCAAGGGACAAGGTGGATAGGTCAGGGGCTCAAGTTCACGATGTAAACTTGAAATCATGCCAAATCTGGCTATGCACTCAGGGTGTTTGTCAAAATGCCAAGGGCATCCAGGCAGTACTTGGGGTGGCCAAATCTTCCAGATCAATGTCTCTATGGATGAATGAGAGGGTGGTGAAATTAGTTTGCCAAAAGGAGAAACTTTCTAGTGCAAGTTTTGCAAAACTACAATTCTGGACAGGGAGTAAATGGCATCATTACATGGACCAAAAGTGTTCCACAGAGTGCATGCTCCTGGACTTAGGGGTTTTGGAGGGTTGACTACAAGCAGGTGAAAGCACAAGGTCACTAGAGCAAGAATGAATGGGGTTGCAGTACAAAACACAAGTCTGGTCCAGAATGAAAAAGAGGTTGGTTCACTCAATTTTTCCAAAGAACAACACTATGTTTTTGCATAAAGTGGGATGGCATGCTACCACTGACATCCCATAATTTTGGTGGAGGCTCTAGGGAAATATTTAGTTAGGCTATAGTGCAAAAGTGCCCATTGGACCAGATCTGAAAAACAGGTGTAAAACTCAAAATATGCAATGAAATAATCATATTATTGCACAAAAGTGATTTACAGACATCACATGACATCTCCAACTTTTGGTTGGAATTTTAGTTAAATTTATCAAATGGTTGCAGTAAAAAAAGAGCTCGAAAACTTAAAGAAAGTCATTTTAATGAATAAAGCTCAGGGTGAAATAATTTAATAAATAATTCTACTGATAAGAAAATGTTATACAGAGAGCATAGAAGTCCAATATGTTTTGGAAAGCTCCACTTGGGAAAAACTCCTTAATATGGAAAGGAAGGTTCTGAAATCAACAGAAATAAAAAATTTAAAACTCCTGGCAAATTTTATTATTTAAAACTTGGTTAAATTTTTGGGGTGTTACAATTACTACCCCCCTTAAGAAAAATCTCGTCCTCGAGATTTGCTAAGGGTTGCTAAACAAAATACTTTTACTTGGTCAAAAGATCATTTTACTAAAGCGGAAAAAAGTGGCTACAGTGAGAGGGCAATAAGTGTTGAGTAACTATAGTGTGGAATACTGGCGTTGTGGGAAGAAGTTCCACGTTTAGGAAAACGAGCGATTTCTACGCTGGACGCAGTAAATTTGGAATAAATTCTAAATTCTACAATACGCTGGTCGTACCCGAGAGCACAGTGCTCCCTCTGGCTGACAGGTGGGACCAGGGCCCACTGTCAGTCTCTCCTTCTTCCTCTGGCTCTCTCTTCTTCCTCTCTCCCGCACGCTTTCTCAGCTTTCTCCACCGGTGACGTTTAGCGCGTAGGGCATCTAGGACGTACTGCGGTAGTGCGCGGCGTGCTTGCTTGCTGCCGATGCAGTGTGCACTCACCTCGCGGGCCAGTGCGCTGTCGGCACTACTTGCGGATTCGCCTCCGAACACCGGCGATCGGGCGACGAGCGGCGCTGGTGGACTTCGCCCACCATACACTGATCCCGAGCTATAAAATGACCGCGGTGCTCCTTCTTGATCTTCGCACTTGGCCTCGTTTCTCCTCCTCCTTCTCCTCCATTACTGCTTACCGGAGCTCGAGACGAGGCTCCAATGGCGGAGACGGTGCCGGACTGGTATGTGATCCTGGTGTGTGGTGGGCTGGCGGCAGTGCTGGCGCTCTCTGTGCTCCTGGGCGCGATGATCTTTGATGATCGCTGTGATGCTGCCGCTCGGGTGCTGGCTCTCCGCGGTGGCGGTGATCACGGGGATTAGGCGTAATTCCGGTTATTCACCGTTATCGGTGTGCTGAAGGTGATTAGTATCCGGATGATTATCCGCTAATCTCTCCCTTGGAGGCATGTGGAGTACTTAGAGGGGTGGTTGGTGAGATGCAACATGGTTGCATGTATTTGCAAGCAGTGTAAGAGTCCGAGTGGTTATGGGTCTGCTGCCGTGGTGCTGCGTGAATAAAAATAATCCATGCAGTGAGGAAGTAAATGATGCAGCAACTCAGGGAAAAGAAATCTCATTCCAGGATTTTCGCGGTTACACAGGTTACTCACGAAGAAAAACACTCATATAAGTAGAAACTAAATATTCGACTCACCACACAAATTCGAGGTACCATGCATAAGTTACAACGTAATAATAAATGCTGAAATAACACACACAGCAGTGACGTCTAAAATGAGAATGGTAACTGGACAGGGTCTCGAGAAAAAGTCTCTGGCAATGGAATACACTCCTCTTCTATCGGAGGAAGTGGATTGATCAGTCGATGTATGCATCTCTCCGGGTCGGGCCTCAGTGGTCTGCCGATGGCAATCTGAGGATTCAGATCAGTGAGACTCTGGAGATAATCCATCACTCGCTGGTTCAAATGCTCTTGAGTGATGATGTATTGGATAAGGTTGGCTAGCCCTGGGTCTCTCTCAATCGGTCCACCGGGAAAAGATGTTACTCCTCCGGGCGTTGCACGGCTCAGAAAGTAATAATATCCTCGTTCGCGGGCATAGGGTACTGCGGATCGAAGACGAGCAATCGCTTCGTTCGCAGCAGCTTCTATGGCCAAGCGTGGGGTCGGCATAGATTTCCCCACGAAGGAAACTTCCATTGGATCTTGGTTGGAGTCTACGGGAGGTATGTGTACTGCTGCCTAATATTCCGAGGTGGAAGGGGTGATTCTCGATTTGAACAGCTCGTACTGGGGTGGCTGGGTAGAACCCATGGTACTGCAGGTAAAGTCCCACAATATTTTGACAAAGCTACCTGTTGGGGAACGTAGCAGAAATTCAAAATTTTCCTACGTGTCACCAAGATCTATCTATGGAGAAACCAGCAACGAGGGGAAGGAGAGTGCACCTACATACCCTTGTAGATCGCTAAGCGGAAACGTTCAAGTGAACGGGGTTGATGGAGTCGTACTCGTCGTGATTCAGATCACCGATGATCCTAGTGCCGAACGGACGGCACCTCCGCGTTCAACACACGTACAGCTCGACGATGTCTCCCACGCCTTGATCCAGCAAGGAGAGAGGGAGAGGTTGAGGAAGACTCCATCCAGCAGCAGCACAACGGTGTGGTGGTGATGGAGGAGCGTGGCAATCCTGCAGGGCTTCGCCAAGCACCTACGGGAGAGGAGGAGGTGTCACGGGAGGGAGGGAGGCGCCAAGGGCTCAGGTATGGATGCCCTCCCTCCCCTCCACTATATATAGGGGCAGGGGAGAGGGGGGAGGCGCAGCCTTGCCCCTTCCTCCAAGGAAGGGGTGCGGCTAAGAGGGGGGGAGGAGTCCATCCTCCCCAAGGCACCTCGGAGGTGCGTTCCCCCTTTAGGACTCTCCCCTTTTTCCTATATCTTGGCGCATGGGCCTCTAGGGGCTGGTGCCCTTGGCCCATGTAGGCCAAGGCGCACCCCCTACAGCCCATGTGGCCCCCCGGGGCAGGTGGCCCCACCCGGTGGGCCCCCGGGACCCTTCCGGTGGTCCCGGTAGAATATCGATGACCCCGAAACTTGTCCCGATGGCCGAAACAGGACTTCCTATATATAAATCTTTACCTCCGGACCATTACGGAACTCCTCGTGACGTCCGGGATCTCATCCGGGACTCCGAACAACATTCGGTAACCACATACAAACTTCCTTTATAACCCTAGCGTCATCGAACCTTAAGTGTGTAGACCCTACGGGTTCGGGAGACATGCAGACATGACCGAGACGTTCTCCGGTCAATAACCAACAGCGGGATCTGGATACCCATGTTGGCCCCCACATGTTCCACGATGATCTCATCGGATGAACCACGATGTCAAGGACTCAATCAATCCCGTATACAATTCCCTTTGTCTAGCGGTATGGTACTTGCCCGAGATTCGATCGTCGGTATACCGATACCTTGTTCAATCTCGTTACCGGCAAGTCTCTTTACTCGTTCCGTAACACATCATCCCGTGATCAACCCCTTGGTCACATTGTGCACATTATGATGATGTCCTACCGAGTGGGCCCAGAGATACCTCTCCGTTTACACGGAGTGACAAAATCCCAATCTCGATTCGTGCCAACCCAACAGACACTTTCAGAGATACCCGTAGTGTACCTTTATAGCCACCCAGTTACGTTGTGACGTTTGGCACACCCAAAGCACTCCTACGGTATCCGGGAGTTGCACAATCTCATGGTCTAAGGAAATGATACTTGACATTAGAAAAGCTTTAGCATACGAACTACATGATCTTGTGCTAGGCTTAGGATTGGGTCTTGTCCATCACATCATTCTCCTAATGATGTGATCCCGTTATCAACGACATCCAATGTCCATGGTCAGGAAACCGTAACCATCTATTGATTAACGAGCTAGTCAACTAGAGGCTTACTAGGGACATGGTGTTGTCTATGTATCCACACATGTATCTGAGTTTCCTATCAATACAATTCTAGCATGGATAATAAACGATTATCATGAACAAGGAAATATAATAATAATCAATTTATTATTGCCTCTAGGGCATATTTCCAACAGTCTCCCACTTGCACTAGAGTCAATAATCTAGTTCACATCACCATGTGATTAACACTGACAGGTCACATCACCATGTGACCAACATCCAAAGAGTCTTGGGTTTGATCATGTTGCTTGTGAGAGAGGTTTTTAGTCAACGGGTCTGAACCTTTCAGATCCGCGTGTGCTTTACAAATCTCTATGTCATCTCCTAGATGTAGCTACCATGTTCTATTTGGAGCTATTCCAAATAACTGTTCTACTTGGAGCTATTCTAAATTGTTGCTCCATTATACGTATCCGGTATCTCTACTCAGAGCTATCCGGATAGGTGTTAAGCTTGCATCGACGTAACCCTTTACGACGAACTCTTTTACCACCTCCATAATTGAAAAAATTCCTTAGTCCACTAGTTACTAAGGATAACTTTGACCGCTGTCCTGTGATCCATTCTTGGATCACTCTTGTACCCCTTGACTGACTCATGGTAAAGCACACTTCAGGTGCGGTACACAGCATAGCATTCTGTAGAGCCTATGTCTTAAGCATAGGGGACGACCTTCGTTCCTTTCTCTCTATTCTGCCATGGTCGAGCTTTAAGTCTTAACTTCATACCTTACAACTCAGGCAAGAACTCCTTCTTTGACTGATCCATCTTGAACACCTTCAAGATCATGTCAAGGCATGTGCTCATTTGAAAGTACTATTAAGCGTTTTGATCTATCCTTATAGATCTTGATGCTCAATGTTCAAGTAGCTTAATCCAGGTTTTCCATTGAAAACACTTTCCAAATAACCCTATATGCTTTCCAGAAATTCTACGTCATTTCTGATCATTAATATGTCAACAACATATACTCATCAGAAATTCTATAGTGCTCCCACTCACTTCTTTGGAAATACAAGTTTCTCATGAACTTTGTATACACCCAAAATCTTTGATCATCTCATCAAAGCATACATTCCAACTCCGAGATGCTTACTCCAGTCCTTAGAAGGATAGCTGGAGCTTTGCATACTTATTAGCATCTTTCAGGATTGACAAAACCTTCTGGTTGTATCACATACAACCTTTCCTTAAGAAAATTGTCGAGGAAACAATGTTTTGACATCCTATCTGCAAGATTTCATAAATAATGCAGTAATCGCTAATATAATTCCAACAGACTCTTAGCATCGCTACGAGTGAGAAAGTCTCATCGTAGTCAACTCCTTGAACTTGTCGAAAAACATCTTAATGACAAGTCGAGCTTTCTCAATGGTGACACTTACCATCATTGTCTGTCTTCCTTTCAAAATCCATCTGCACTCAACAGCCTTACGACCATCGAGTTGTTCTTCCAAAGTCTACACTTTGTTTTCATACATGGATCCTATCTTGGATTTTATGGCTTCTAACCATTTTTCGGAATTTGGGCCCACCATCACTTCTCCATGGCTCGTAGGTTCATTGTTGTCTAGCAACATGACCTTCAAGACAGGATTACTGTACCACTCTGAAGTAGTACGTATCCTTGTCACCCTACGAGGTTCGGTAGTGACTTGATCCGAAACTTCATGATCACTATCATAAGCTTCCACTTCAATTGGTGTAGGTGCCACAGGAACAACTTCCTGTGCCCTGCTACACACTTGTTGAAGTGACGGTTCAATAACCTCATCAAGTCTCCACCATCCTCCCACTCAATTCTTTCGAGAGAAACTTTTCCTCGAGAAAGGACCCGATTCTAGAAACAATCCCTTATTGCTTTCGAATCTGAGACAGGAGGTATACCCAACTGTTTTGGGTGTCCTATGAAGATGCATTTATCCGCTTTGGGTTCGAGCTTATCAGCCTGAAACCTTTCCACATAAGCATCGCAGCCCCAAACTTCTAAGAAATGACAGCTTAGGTTTCTCTAAACCATAGTTCATACGGTGTCATCTCATCGGAATTACGTGGTGCCCTATTTAAAGTGAATGTGGTTGTCTCTAATGCCTAACCCATAAACTATCGTGGTAATTCGATAAGAGACATCATGGTATGCATCATATCCAATAGGGTGCAATTATGATGTTCGGATACACCATCACACTATGGTGTTCCAGGCTGTATTAGTTGTGAAACTATTTCCACAATGTCTTAATTCTGTGCCAAACTCGTAATTCAGATATTCATCTCTATGATCATATCATAGATATTTTATCCTCTTGTCACGACGATCTTTCAACTTCACCCTGAAATTACTTGAACCTTTCAATAATTCAGACTCATGATTCATCAAGCAAATGTACTCAACATCCACTCAAATTATCTGTGAAGTAAGAACATAACAATATCGACTACATGCATTGGACTGTACACATCAAAATGTATTACTTCCAACAAGTTGCTATCTTGTTCCATCTTACTGAAAACGAGGCTTTTCAGTCATCTTGCCGGTGTGGTATGATTTGCATGTCCCAAGTGATTCAAAATCAAGTGAGTCAAAACGGTCCATTTGCATGGAGTTTCTTCATGCATATACACCAATAGACATGGTTCGCATGTCTCAAACTTTTCAAAACGAGTGAGCCCAAAGATCCATCAATATGGAGCTTCTTCATGCGTTTTATACCGATATGACTTACGTGGCAGTGCCACAAGTAGGTGGTGCTATCATTACTATCTTTTGGCATGAACATGTGTATCACTACGATCGAGATTTAATAAACCATACATTTTAGGTGTAAGGCCATTGAAGGTATTATTCAAATAAATAGAGTAACCATTATTCTCCTTAAATGAATAACCGTATTGCGATAGACGTAATCCAATCATGTCTATGCTCAACGCAAACACCAAATAACAATTATTTAGGTTTAACACCAATCTCTTTGGTAGAGGGAGCGTGCGATGCTTGATCATATCAAGCTTGGAAAAACTTCCAACACATATCGTCAGCTCACCTTTAGCTAGTCTCCGCTTATTCCGTAGCCTTTTGTTTCGAGTTACTAACACTTAGCAACCGAACCGGTATCTAATACCCTGGTGCTACTAGGAGTACTAGCAAAGTACACATTAACACAATGTATATCCAATATACTTCTATCGACCTTGCCAGCCTTCTTATCTACCAAGTATCTAGGGTAATTCTGCTCTAGTGGTTGTTCCCCTTATTACAGAAGCACTTAGTCTCGGGTTTGGGTTTTACCTTGGGTTTCTTCACTAGATCAGCAGCTGATTTGCCGTTTCATGAAGTATCCCTTCTTGCCCTTGCCCTTCTTGAAACTAGTGGTTTCACCAACCATCAACAATTGATGCTCCTTCTTGATTTCTACTTTCACAGTGTCAAACATCGCGAATACCTCAAGGATCATCATATCTATCCCTGATATGTTATAGTTCATTACGAAGCTCTAGCAGCTTGGTGGTAATGACTTCGGAGAAACATCACTATCTCATCTGGAAGATCAACTCCCACTCGAT
Organism: Triticum aestivum; assembly: GCF_018294505.1. Classification (NCBI taxonomy): domain Eukaryota; kingdom Viridiplantae; phylum Streptophyta; class Magnoliopsida; order Poales; family Poaceae; genus Triticum; species Triticum aestivum. The sequence continues at coordinate 427,766,589 of NC_057807.1, forward strand.
TCAAGCGATTGTTGTACTCAGACAATCTGAGCACAAGCTCAACAATTGAGCTTTTCTCCTTAGTTTGCAGGTTAAGAAAGTCATCGGAGGTCTTGTACCTCTTGACATGGGCACGAGCCTGAAATCCCAATTTCAGCCCTCAAAACATCTCATATGTTTCGCGACGTTTCAAAAATGTCTTTGGTGCCTCAACTCTAAACCATTTAACTGAACTATCACGTAGTTATCAAAACGTGTATGTCAGATGTTCGCAACAACCACAGACAACGTTCGAGATTCAGCACACTGAGCGGTGCATTAAGGACATAAGCCTTCTATGAAGCAATGAGGACAATCCTCAGTTTATGAACCTAGTCCGCATAATTGCTACTATCAACTTTCAACTAATTTTTCTCTAGGAACATATCTAAACAGTAGAACTATAGCGTGAGCTACGACATAATTTGCAAAAACCTTTTGACTATGTTCAGGATAATTAAGTTCATCTTATGAACTCCCACTCAGATAGACATCCCTCTAGTCATCTAAGTGATTACATGATCCGAGTCAAACTAGGCCGTGTCTGATCATCACGTGAGATGGACTAGTCATCATCGGTGAACATCTTCATGTTGATCGTATCTTCTATACGACTCATGTTCGACCTTTCGGTCTCCGTGTTCGAGGCCATGTCTGTACATGCTAGGCTCGTCAAGTTAACCCTAAGTGTTTCGCGTGTGTAAATCTGTCTTACACCCGTTGTATGTGAACGTTAGAATCTAACACCCGATCATCACGTGGTGCTTCGAAACACGAACTGTCGCAACGGTGCACAGTTAGGGGAGAACACTTCTTGAAATTGTTGTAAGGGATCATCTTATTTACTACCGTCGTTCTAAGCAAATAAGATGTATAAACATGATAAACATCACATGCAATCAAATAGTGACATGATATGGCCATCATCACTTTGCTCCTTTTGATCTCCATCTTCGGGGCTCCATGATCATCATCGTCACCGGCATGACACCATGATCTCCATCATCATGATCTCCATCATCGTGTCTTCATGAAGTTGCCTCGCCAACTATTACTTCTACTACTATGGCTAACGGTTAGCAATAAAGTAAAGTAATTACATGACGTTTAAGTTGACACGCAGGTCACAAATAAATAAAGACAACTCCTATGGCTCCTGCCGGTTGTCATACTCATCGACATGCAAGTCGTGATTCCTATTACAAGAACATGATCAATCTCATACATCACATATATCATTCATCACATCCTTTTTGGCCATATCACATCACATAGCATACCCTGCAAAAACAAGTTAGACGTCCTCTAATTGTTGTTTGCATGTTTTACGTGGCTGCTATGGGTTTCTAGCAAGAACGTTTCTTACCTACGCATGAACCACAACGTGATATGCCAATTGCTATTTACCCTTCATAAGGACCCTTTTCATCGAATCCGATCCGACTAAAGTGGGAGAGACAGACACCCGCCAGCCACCTTATGCAACTAGTGCATGTTTGTCGGTGGAACCGGTCTCACGTAAGCGTACGTGTAAGGTTGGTCCGGGCCGCTTCATCCCACGATGCCGCCGAATCAAGATAAGACTAGTAACGGCAAGCATATTGAACAATATCGACGCCCACAACTACTTTGTGTTCTACTCGTGCAAAGAATCTACGCAATAGACCTAGCTCATGATGCCACTGTTGGGGAACGTAGCAGAAATTCAAAATTTTCCTACGTGTCACCAAGATCTATCTATGGAGAAACCAGCAACGAGGGGAAGGAGAGTGCATCTACATACCCTTGTAGATCGCTAAGCGGAAGCGTTCAAGTGAACGGGGTTGATGGAGTCGTACTCGTCGTGATTCAGATCACCGATGATCCTAGTGCCGAACGGACGGCACCTCCGCGTTCAACACACGTACAGCTCGACGATGTCTCCCACGCCTTGATCCAGCAAGGAGAGAGGGAGAGGTTGAGGAAGACTCCATCCAGCAGCAGCACAACGGCGTGGTGGTGATGGAGGAGCGTGGCAATCCTGCAGGGCTTCGCCAAGCACCTACGGGAGAGGAGGAGGTGTCACGGGAGGGAGGGAGGCGCCAAGGGCTCAGGTATGGATGCCCTCCCTCCCCTCCACTATATATAGGGGCAGGGGAGAGGGGGGAGGCGCAGCCTTGCCCCTTCCTCCAAGGAAGGGGTGCGGCTAAGAGGGGGGAGGAGTCCATCCTCCCCAAGGCACCTCGGAGGTGCCTTCCCCCTTTAGGACTCTCCCCTTTTTCCTATATCTTGGCGCATGGGCCTCTAGGGGCTGGTGCCCTTGGCCCATGTAGGCCAAGGCGCACCCCCTACAGCCCATGTGGCCCCCCGGGGCAGGTGGCCCCACCCGGTGGGCCCCCGGGACCCTTCCGGTGGTCCCGGTACAATACCGATGACCCCGAAACTTGTCCCGATGGCCGAAACAGGACTTCCTATATATAAATCTTTACCTCCGGACCATTCCGGAACTCCTCGTGACGTCCGGGATCTCATCCGGGACTCCGAACAACATTCGGTAACCACATACAAACTTCCTTTATAACCCTAGCGTCATCGAACCTTAAGTGTGTAGACCCTACGGGTTCGGGAGACATGCAGACATGACCGAGACGTTCTCCGGTCAATAACCAACAGCGGGATCTGGATACCCATGTTGGCTCCCACATGTTCCACGATGATCTCATCGGATGAACCACGATGTCAAGGACTCAATCAATCCCGTATACAATTCCCTTTGTCTAGCGGTATGGTACTTGCCCGAGATTCGATCGTCGGTATACCGATACCTTGTTCAATCTCGTTACCGGCAAGTCTCTTTACTCGTTCCGTAACACATCATCCCGTGATCAACCCCTTGGTCACATTGTGCACATTATGATGATGTCCTACCGAGTGGGCCCAGAGATACCTCTCCGTTTACACGGAGTGACAAAATCCCAATCTCGATTCGTGCCAACCCAACAGACACTTTCAGAGATACCCGTAGTGTACCTTTATAGCCACCCAGTTACGTTGTGACGTTTGGCACACCCAAAGCACTCCTACGGTATCCGGGAGTTGCACAATCTCATGGTCTAAGGAAATGATACTTGACATTAGAAAAGCTTTAGCATACGAACTACATGATCTTGTGCTAGGCTTAGGATTGGGTCTTGTCCATCACATCATTCTCCTAATGATGTGATCCCGTTATCAACGACATCCAATGTCCATGGTCAGGAAACCGTAACCATCTATTGATTAACGAGCTAGTCAACTAGAGGCTTACTAGGGACATGGTGTTGTCTATGTATCCACACATGTATCTGAGTTTCCTATCAATACAATTCTAGCATGGATAATAAACGATTATCATGAACAAGGAAATATAATAATAATCAATTTATTATTGCCTCTAGGGCATATTTCCAACACTACCTGGGGTTGCATCTGGGGTTCTCCGATAAATACTAGGGCTCGGCATGGCAAGAAATGGTTGTGAGAGTGGTGCACGAGGTGAGGGTTGCTGGGTAAGGTCACAAGGTGGCCTTTCTTATATAGCATCTGGGTTGGTTTATTTACCGTGGTGAAAGGTAATAAATATGCCAGATCACCTCCAAAGGTCGGGGTCAGTGTCAGAGATACACATATCTCATAAAGAGACGTGTTATTGTGGGTGTCATCGGGGTTGGTTTTGGTAGCTGTGCCCGGAAAATGTGCAACCATGCGCTGACAAAACACGCAAGGCTACTATTAAAACAGAGGCACAACGACAGGCTGCGTTAATTTACAAGGTCGCACGATTACAAGCGAGGATACACTGAGACTGGATACTACTAGTATGGCTTAGTCTACCTCGTTTATGTCTAAACGGGCGTGCCTGGTGGATGTCGAGGCTTCTCCACGTGTCTCACTATCGGGATTAGTCAGAGATGGTGGAGGAACTGCAGGGTTGGGGTAGCGATGATGACCATCGCGGGGATTGTTGGCCACAATTCCGTTGGAGTGTGCTCCCAAAAGGTGATGAAGCACTTCTGGGGTCATCAAAGTACCTTGGCCGCTGGCTGGAGCTGACCTCAGGGCCTCGATCGGGTGTCCGAACAGCACGACTGGGTTGTCGGTGTCAGGCTCGGCTTCCCTGCTTGTCGGGGCTCTGCGAACCAGCTCTCCTCGAGCTGCGATCAGATCAATGGTAATCTGGTCGGACAGTGCCTCTAAGTGCACTTGATACAGAATTTCCAAGCAAGATACAAAATATGTAGTACAAGACCATTCTGGCGTGTGAGTACAACAAATGGTTTCTAATGGTTGATGGCGGAAGCGATTTGTGGATCATCAGTGTCTATGGGACTCCAATTCCCACAGGAATAGCTGACCAGGTTAACTCCTATCTTCGCGAGGCTGCTATCACCTTTGCTTAGGTTCTGGGACTGTCTCCACGGTCGCTCCTCTCCGCGCAAGAAAATCTGGCCAAGACAATAGCCAGGGACAAGCCAGTGAGTACTTTGAATGTACTCGCAAACATTTGTGAACACAGGTATAATATAACAATGATGTGCTGAAAATATTTTATGCTCATGACGTCAGTCACAAAAGATAAATAAAACTCTGATGCATGCAAGCATGTTATTTATGAATATGCAATAACATATTAGTATTAAAATTATGAAAATAAATAACAAGTATGCCATAGTCGGGCGTCTTAGCGACACCACATAAAGGGCTTTAGAAGAAATGCCACAGTCGGGCGTCTTAGCGACACCACATAAAGGGCTTTAAAAGAAATGCCACAGTCGGGCGTCTTAGCGACACCACATAAAGGGCTTTAAAAGAAATGCCACAGTCGGGTGTCTTAGCGACACCGCATAAAGGGCTTTAAAAGAAATGCCACAGTCGGGCGTCTTAGCGACACCACATAAAGGGCTTTAAAAGAAATTCCACAGTCGGGCGTCTTAGCGACACCACATAAAGGGCTTTAAAAGAAATGCCATAGTCGGGCATCTTAGCGACACCACATAAAGGGCTTTAAAAGAAATGCCACGGTCGGGCGTCTTAGCGACACCGCATAAAGGGCTTTAAAAGAAATGCCACCGTCGGGCGTCTTAGCGACACCACATAAATGGCTTTAAAAGAAATGCCACAGTCGGGTGTCTTAGCGACAACACATAAAGGGCTTTAAAAGAAACAACCATAGTGAATATATCGGAGGTAGAACCATCCTAGGGATATTCGATAATACCAATAATATCACAGGTTAGTCCAGAACAAAATTAATATTCATAATTATCACAAGTCACAAGTTGTGATTCCAGTTTTGGTTTAACAGTTTCACCTCCGAAGACCGACATTAGACCGACACTTGACCCATCCCAGACTATAATCCTTAACCATGGACACGGCTATTCGAATAGGTTTAATCTCTGCAGAGGGTGTACTCTTTACCCACGAGTGACGGGTTCCTTTAGTCCATCGGGACTAATTCTGTCTACGGTCTTTTTGTTGGAAACACACCTAACTTGCACACACCAGCTTAACTCACATGTGTCTGGAATCACCCACGACACCTGTCAAGCAAAACTTTAAGTGGGGAGGCTACAACCTCGACGTAACATGGGATCACAAAAATTTTACCGCGCGCAAACTGGGGAGCTACCCCCTTCGGCTACAACCGAAACACCAATGCTCCTGGACCCGGTGGCATGACTACCGGATGCCTCCAGTATCTTCCACCATGGCCTCTCTGTACGGTGTGTGCTAGGACAGTTGTTGACAACTTACTGAACCGTACCCTACTTGTTGTAGAGACGAGTGGTAGTACGAAGCAAGTATGGGGGTTACTGGCACAAGACTCGATCTACTGTCGACTCAGGAGGTTCAAATATTTCCTGCAAGATTAGCATAACAATACATATACTTCAACCAACAGATAGAAACATCACGCGACATACCCCCTCATGCCATACCGGACACGACCGTCTCGACGGAGGACTAGGGACAAGACCGTGTCTACCCAAGACAGAGGCCTTCCCGGCTTCCCTTCCGGTATGCATGAAAGGCATATGACGGTGATTTCCATCACAACCATATCAACTCCATCAGCATAAAAATCATTAATATGCACTCATGAGTAGGATCACATCCTCACATAAAATGACGTATGCTCGAGTCGGTGTGGCGTTGTCACCGAGTCAAACAACACATACAAAAATTACACCAGGGTTCAGAATGCTTGCCTTCAGGTCATGAGAAAGCAGGGTGCATTCCAAAACATCTTGAAATCTTCAAAATCCTATTTTATAAATATATATATATGAATTAACACACAAAATCAAAACAGCAGAAAAAGTTGTTTTGAAATTTTTTCAAATAAATCTTAAAATAAACTAGACAATATTTGAGAGAGGTAGGAAAAAGAATTATTTTATTTGGAGTTGTATTTAATAAGATACAACCGGTCAAAGTTTGGTCAAAATCTGTTATTTAAATTAAAACAGAAAAGAAAACGTTTCGAATATTTACGTACACATCGAAGGCGTATTTTGGAAATGCGCTTCCACTTAACCCACGTGGACTGGGGCGGGGTCACTGATAGTGGGTCCAGGGGGCCCACTGGTCAGGTTTGACCAGTCCATCCCTCCTTCCTCTTCCTTCGCCCGAACGGAGGCGAGGCGACGGTGATCGACGCTTGCGAATGGCTGCTCCCCGTGGGCTCCAGAGAGTCGAGATGGATCCGCAAGACTGAGGCGGTCCTCCCGGTGGTCGTTGGGTCGGCGGGGGTGGAGGGAGTCGCCGACGGTGAGCTTCGCGGCGGAGGAGGCCTCGGGAGCAAAGTGCTTTTGTGGCTGTGGGGGTTCCCGATCAAAATCGTGTAGGGGAAAGGGTTCACGGGAGGAAGAGAAGGTTCCTGGTGGAGAGAGTGGAGAGGGGGAGGTCCTAGTGGTGCCGGAATGGCCGGGGCGGTGGCGGCGGCAGGAGTTGCCGGAGACGGGGAAGAAAACCTCCCCGGGTCGATTGCGAGCTAGGGAAGCGCCATTGAGGTGGCCTCTGTGCGGGAACGGGCTCGGGGCTCCCTTAAATAGGCGAGTCGAGGCGGTTCAGCGGCGGCCACGGATGAGCTCGTCGGCGACCGACGTTCTGTAGCTGCAGGGCATCGTGGCGAGGCTGGGGATGGCGGTAGGAGCTAGCGGACGAGCGGCTACTGCTCCAAGGCCGAGCTGGCGAGCGGAGGTGGCTTGGGCGGCGCTGGCCAGCGCAGGAGCTATCGGATGGCAGTGGCGGCTAGCTGCTGGCCTGCCGGAGACGTGGCGAGAGCTGCGGGGCTCGTGGGGTGCAGAAGGGGACACAGCGTGCTGGCTGCGGTCGGTCACGGACCGGCGTGAGTGCGGGGCGGGACGTGGTGGCTCAGGCACACGTGCGTGCCAAACGCACGCTCTGGGCGCGCCCAGAGCATGCCCAGGTCGTGCTCGATGAAATGCCAGGGTAGCCTAGAGGTCCCGGTTGAGGTTGGTAAGAAACATGGCTAGTCTAGGGTTAGCAAGGGAATCAAGGGACAAGGTGGATAGGTCAGGGGCTCAAGTTCACGATGTAAACTTGAAATCATGCCAAATCTGGCTATGCACTCAGGGTGTTTGTCAAAATGCCAAGGGCATCCAGGCAGTACTTGGGGTGGCCAAATCTTCCAGATCAATGTCTCTATGGATGAATGAGAGGGTGGTGAAGTTAGTTTGCCAAAAGGAGAAACTTTCTAGTGCAAGTTTTGCAAAACTACAATTCTGGACAGGGAGTAAATGGCATCATTACATGGACCAAAAGTGTTCCACAGAGTGCATGCTCCTGGACTTAGGGGTTTTGGAGGGTTGACTACAAGCAAGTGAAAGCACAAGGTCACTAGAGCAAGAATGAATGGGGTTGCAGTACAAAACACAAGTCTGGTCCAGAATGAAAAAGAGGTTGGTTCACTCAATTTTTCCAAAGAACAACACTATGTTTTTGCATAATGTGGGATGGCATGCTACCACTGACATCCCATAATTTTGGTGGAGGCTCTAGGGAAATATTTAGTTAGGCTATAGTGCAAAAGTGCCCATTGGACCAGATTTGAAAAACAGGTGTAAAACTCAAAATATGCAATGAAATAATCATATTATTGCACAAAAGTGATTTAGAGACATCATATGACATCTCCAACTTTTGGTTGGAATTTTAGTTAAATTTATCAAATGGTTGCAGTAAAAAAAGAGCTCGAAAACTTAAAGAAAGTCATTTTAATGAATAAAGCTCAGGGTGAAATAATTTAATAAATAATTCTACTGATAAGAAAATGTTATACAGAGAGCATAGAAGTCCAATATGTTTTGGAAAGCTCCACTTGGGAAAAACTCCTTAATATGGAAAGAAAGGTTCTGAAATCAACAGAAATAAAAATTTTAAAACTTCTGGCAAAATTTTATTATTTAAAACTTGGTTAAATTTTTGGGGTGTTACAAAAGGGCAATGTCAGCAGCCTCCGTTTTTCCCCGCTATCCTATTTCTTCGACGAGTACGGATCTTTTTCCGTCCGCTTGATAATGATGTGGTTGCGACCTTCGTGTCCTACTGCATGATTACCGAGTACGTCCTTACCTCCGAGCTATCTCAGGTTGCCACCTGGCTAAGCTAGCACTTGGTGTAGCGCTGTTTACACCAATTCTACCACACATCTATTCGTCCTCGTGCACATCGTCATAGCATATTAGACCGCAATACCTGAGTTTCCGCGAGATTTGTGTGCTTAGGTGTGCATGCATATTATTGTGTGAGTAGCAGTAATATGTGATGACTGCTTGATTAATTATATTAGTAGAATGCTTTTGTGCTTTTGTTTTAGTCATTTCTGTTGTTCCTTTCTTTGGGGCTTCCGTGTTACAAATTTTTCCCCTATTAAAGTTGCTCGTCAGCCGACACTTGACCCTAAGAATTAGCAAGAAATGCATATATTTGGAAATTCAGCTAAACAAAATGGAATTATTAGCAGACTACAATGAAAATTGGAATATCTCGTCTGGATGCAAAAGAAATCCTGGATGGACCGTCAGTATCAAGTTTGCATTTAACGTGCACTCCTCACAACAGTATGGAATTCTCAGCCGACTGCATTCATATTTGGGGAATATTTGATCATGTTACTGAGTGTCAAGTCTCCCTCAGCGTGTACTCATCACAACAAGATGAGCAAATCAGCAAGAAGATAAATTGTGTGCAAGGTTGACAGAATATTATCAAAGGTATGGCTCAGATACAAGTTTAATTTTTCGTTGAGGATGATTTTGGAACTCGATGTACCTGGAAGCAAACAAAAATATGGCATATACTCGGAAAGGAGAATAGTCCTGCAAAACCCCGTTTCATGCAAGAAATCCATAGCAAAAATATTCAGATGGCTATATATGTGGAAATCGGCCTACATATCACAATAAGAAGCTTCTGGTGGAAGCAACCCAATCTTCCCTCGCAAAATACCAGAGAAGTTTCCAAGGCAAGATTCATCTATCTTCCTGAGTACGATACATGGATGACTTCCCGTGCAAGGTACCCTGTCTTCTTCAGTAAGCAACCGCAAAAGCTTCCAGCATAAGGTACGGAGTCTTTCCCCAGCAAAGTCTTTAAGGGGGTAAGCTTCTGAAGCACGATACCCAGTCTTCTTCAGCAAGCTGTCCGATGAAATTTTCGAGCACAAGACAGCAAATATTCCTCATTAAGACATTGGTACAAGGTACTACGCTGCAAATTGACAGCATATGGTAGTGAATCCCAAGAATCAGATCCGCAACATTTTGGTTAGAATCAAGTCAGAATACATGTCTGTCTCGGAATCAGGTCCTCATATATATGCAATGAGCATACCATCAAGATCTTACAAGTCACACGGATGAGGATCTGACAACCACGTGAGGATGGTTAATAGAAGAAAGCCTGTATACACCGCAGTGTGACAAAGGATTATGAGGATTGACGACATTAATGAGCTCCATACAAGTACTTGTGAACTGAAAAATGATCCTGATGAGCCCTTGTCCCCTTTTTCTCCAATGACGGCACCACACCTGTGATCTTAGCTGTTTCTAGCTATCCGGGGTGGATGCCGATTTTTGTCTCCCTCTTCAACGACTGTCACGAGTCTGAGCTGCTTTTCAGCCATCTCGTACAGCTGTTGAGTTTCTTTTTGTGACAGTAGCCCTATAGATGCTTTTTGGCTATTTTAGGGAGCTGCCACCTTCTTCTTATTGACCCAGTCTCATGCTCTGAGCTGCTTTTCGGCCGTCCTGAGTCGTGGTTGAGTTATTTTAGTAATGTCCCAGATCTGAGTTGTAAAAACCGTTCTGGTGGCTACTGATTTATTTGCCGACTTCTTGCAAGGGTTTCAATTGATCATTTCCCCACAATCAGTACTTGAGAGGTGTTGAACCTACCATTTAATGGGTTACCCTATCAAAAGAATGAGGGTAAACTACAATTGCCGAAACATTGCACCGACACTACCTATGGTCCTAAACAGAAACAATATGACCCAGCTCTTTCAGCCAAGGATCCAGACCAAGAAAACAATAATGAAGGAGCAAGACTAGTGAGGCAGGTATGAAAATTGTATACGACCCCCATGGTGCAGGTCCCCCGGACAATCTAAGTTAATATTAATCCACATGGATATGCCTACAGCATGAGTAATCGGCATGAGGAATAACATTCTGGAAGCCTCAGTCCTCACTTATATGAATCATCATGGATAGCCTGTCGTGAACAAAAAAAATTCGTCAGAACCACGGTCAGTCAAGACTGTAGATATTATCAAACAGGCCAAACCCTTTATGCTGGCCACAACAGGAGACAATCAAATATTTGGTACGGATCCGATACTCACGACAGTGGAACTAGTTAAGATGATTCAAAAACTTCTGCGATGAGTCAGAATCTGTCAGGAAATGGTTATGTTTTAACTCACTGTTTGGAACCCAAAGGACCTGCATTTAGTGGAGAAACCCATTGCAATGAGTCAGAGCTTGAGTTTTCATTACAAAATTCTGATCATCATTACATGAAAGGTTGTTAGTGCTAGGTGGCACACCCAACGGAAATCACTTTTGGATTTGTGAGACGGACATATATTTCAGTCGTGATAACTAAATCACACTCAGCTAGTCAGCAGGTCTAAAAAGAAATTGGAGCCTATATAAGCATGAACAAGCAAGTTAAGATCTGTCAAAAGGAGGATACAGTGAATCAAACCACCCCAGGGCCAGTCACATAAAGATTTAGTGGGAACAACAATAAAAGAAAAAGGATACCCAACTTGGAAATGGTTTCCTTAAGTCACAATATTCATACTTGTTCCCTGAGCAACCAAATCTCGAGGACGAGATTTCTTTAAGGGGGTAAGGTTTGTGACAACCTGATTTTTGGCCCTTTCTTTTTCTTTTGTTTTTCCGAGGTTTTTGACAGAGTTTTTATTTTTCGTGGCTTTGTGGTCTAGAAACTGAAGAAGATGCCCTCTTCTTTGCTTCCAGAGTGGCTTGTCATTCCCAAATATTTCCCAAATATTCCTTTTCTATTCTGCCCTAAATGGCACTTCGTGAAGGAAGTGTCATTTATATTTTTCCTAGTGGCTCCCAACCTTTTTGGGAATGCTTATATGTCCAAATAATTGCCTCATGCACAAGTTCAACTTTATTTTCCTAGCCAATCTTTCTCAGTGAATTTTCAAAGTTTCTGTTAGACAGAAGACTTTGTGAAGGAAATACTAGCTAGGAGTACCCAAATGAGTTGAACTTTTGCACACTCCTTGATGTGCTCATATTAACCCCTTCCACCCATTTGCAGCCCCATCCAATTATCTATGTGAGCACAGGAGCGGTATTTTATTCTGGCTATTTTTAGGTTGTGAAGAAAGTGCATTTTATATTGCTTCAAAAATACTGATAAATTACCAGATCATTATTATACCCATAAAACACCTCTCCACCCATTTTGGCATCATTTTATTCAGCCATTTGACCACCAAAATTATTTCAAGTTTTTGTCCAGAGGAGATGTTTGTGAATCAAGTACCATTTTGGCTTTGCCAAATGGTATGATACTTGGTGAGAATCTTCATATGACCAAATGACTAAGCTTTGCCCAATATTAGCCCAAGCTGACACTCCATGTGAGTGCACCATCATGATCTAGTTTCTGGACCATTTTGGTCAGTTTTGAAGCAACTGGAGTAAATATTGATCCATTTACCCTCAAAACCTCCAGGATGAAAGTCCTTTGATAGATAAACCTCCCAAACAAGCTATTTACGGAGTTACCTAGCTGGTGTCCCCACTGCACAGCACAAACACTTGGTTGCTGGTTTACTTTGGACCTAAGTGCAAATCACTTCTTTGCCCCTGGAACGATTTGTTTCCTCATTTATACTTAGGTCACTAGGGTCAATCTACTGGACATGGTCGGCCCGGCCAGAACGCGTCGTTTGCACCAGAGCCCGTGGTGATCATGCTGGCGTCACGCACAGTGCAAGCTCTGGATCGGTCCGGCCACTATGCTCGTCTCCTCCATCCTCGTCTCGACCTCCATTCATGTCCTGGATATCCCCCGTGATGCCATGCATCTCCTGCATCAATGGCTAGTCGTCCTTCACCTTAAATGCATCGCTAGGTCCATGCCCGTGCCATGCCCTGCCATTGTCCTCCATTAGAGCCCTCCCCCGCGCCTATATAAGAAGTGCCCGAGCCCTCCCGCAGGTCCCAAGCCCCTCCTCGTCCCTCCTATCCAACCGGAGCCCTCGGCCCCCTCTTCTTTTCGCCGGAGTTCGTCTCGGCCGCCTCGATTCCTCATCGTTTCCGGCTTTGGTGTTGTCCATCGTCCTCCCCATGTCTCCACGAGCCGCCCCAACCCTCTTGCCCTCCCCGGAGTGCCCTGCATCACTGAGGCCACCACCGTCCGTGCCCTCCCTGCTGCCTCCCGTCGCTGCGGCCTCCTCTCCGTTCCACTCCTCCCCAGTGTCCCCTACTCCTCTGGATGGGTGCGGCATTCTTTCCCGAGCTCGCCGGTGCCCTCATCTCTCCAGGAGACGACCAGAGTTGCCCGATCCATCGCTGTTTGCTGTCCTCTGTCACCTCCTCCTGCCGCCTCCCATCGACGTTCCTGGCCTCCTTGTGCCTCCCTCTGGTCGAGGATGGGAGCGTCGCGCCGGGCCGCGCCCACCGGTGGCTTCACCCTACCCGGGGATGGCCGGAGCTGGCTGGCCCCCTCGCCACTCCTCCCCTGCCTCGGATGCCCCCTGCCTCCTTTGTTCCGCTCGTTAACGAGGATAGGAGGAAGAAGATAGGAGCGCTTACCCCCTCCCCAGCCAGTGGGACCCGTGCGTCAGCCTCACGCGTTAACCAAGCCGGCCCCACTTTGATCCTGCCCCGCCACGTCAGCGTAAGTGGAAACGTAGTTTCCAAAATACGCTTTCACTTTTTATGTCCAGGCCCCTGTTTGAAAATCTTTTCATTACAGATAGGTCCCTGGCAGAAAAACATCCACAACTTTTAATCCGTAACTCCAAATGAGGTGAAACCAACGCTCACTTCTTTGTTTCATCGAGACCGTTCTGTTGGTGATTCTTTCATTATGGTTTGACACTGTGAAAATGACCATTATGCCCTTGCCCTTATTCAGCCCCCTCCAAGAGAGAATGATTTCCGGCAATTCTTTCCGTGAGCTTCTGACACTTTCTTCCGGTGATTTATTCCACCCCAGGCAAGCCACAATACCCACTTGCATGATAGTCATGCAGTAGCCATGGTTTTCAACTTGAATCTTTATTAAATGTTTGCTTGTTGAAAAGATGGTTATCGTTGTCCCGGTAATGTTTAGATTTGCATGTTCACTTTTGTGCTATGTTTTCTTGTACTCTGTTATCATGTTCTACCTGCTAGTATTTCCTTTTATATGTTTATGCTTGCTAGTAGTACATGTTGATGTTGGTGATGGTCATGCTAGTCAGTATGCCATGTTCAGTTGATATGATTTATTGTTGATATGGCGGATAGTTATGTGATACCCTCATGATTATGTTGATATCATGTTCGTATATTTTATCATGGCTCAACATATTTGCATTCAAGTTAACTAGATTAAATTGAACTTCAACAACTGTGGGTTGAGTCATGGTGCCGCTGAAACGATGCTGACCAGTGCAACCACGGTTACCGGTATGGGACGGTCCTAACTAGGTCTATTGTCGTGCCTCTCGCCGGTGCCTCCAACGAGGGAAGGTTATGGGCGCGCGCTACCGTGATCAGGTAGACGGACATAAGCCTTGTGTGCCCTTGTTGTTGTTATGTGCACATGTCCCTATTTGAGATGGTTTATTGTTTTGGGCCACGACGGTGGTCGTTGAGGTGTCTTGAGGTAGACACGGGGCCACCCAAGACTTAGCCCTAAGGGAAGTGAGTCAGAGTGGCCGGGAGAGTGTCATGGCAGTAGAACGGTTTTGTCGGAACATTGTTGGTCCACCCGAATGGGAGTGCGAGGCCATGGGTTCCGTAGTGTGGGTACAGTGTACTAACCTCTGCAGAGTGTATATTTAATCTATCGATAGTCGCGCCCGCGGATAAGGTCCCAGGTCAAAAGTAGGGTACACCATGAGTCAACAGTAATAAGAATAACTTGATTAATGACAACCCATGGTTGTGATCGCCGTAAGGATCACGGGCAGGGTATTGGTCGTGGTTGTGATCACCGTAAGGATCACGGTTTGAGACCAAAGTATTGGTCGTGGTTGTGATCACCGTAAGGATCACGGTTTGAGACCAAGTGTTGGTCATGGTTGTGATCGCCATAAGGATCACCGTGGTATCAAGGATACCGAGTTGTTGGATATTCGTGAAGTTGTGCAAGAATCATGGGTAAAGATCAAGCTCCTTGTGGTCCTTTACTGATTACTACGATATTATTTATACCAAGCATGATTTGATCCTGAGATGATCGTGTGATGTCCAAGGTTGGTAAGTGATACATGTGTTGGTTACGAGGTAACCCGAGCAGAATAAGTGGTGCATATAGTGTCATCATGTTGCATGCTAGTATTGTCGGATTAATACGTTCATGTTGTGTTAGCTGTATCATGTTTATGTTGGTCATGCCATGTTATTCTGATGATCTCATGATAATTCCTGTTTAACCTGTAATTGCCATGTTGTTGTCTGTCTTGAATGCTTCTGGTTATTGTGAGCTTGCAAGTACATTCAATGTACTGACCTGGCGTGTCTCATGCCAGTTTGTAGGTCATGCTGGATTTGATTGCTTGCTGGTCGTGGTTTCCGTTCATGCGAGCTAGGATAAGCATTCCAGCCAGAGTCCCTGCAAAGTGCAGTTCACCACCGTCGTCGTTGTTCCGCTGCTTCGAGTTGTTCTGCTGCTTGAATAGAGCAACTGAGGATGGCGTAATGTCGCCGTACCGATGTTATTCATTGCAATATCAGAGACATTATATTCATATTCGTGTAATAATAGAAAGCTGGTTTGTTCTATGCTAAGCTGTCGTATTCCAGAAGACTTCTCCTCGATCTCTAGGCTGGAATATGGGGCGTTCCGGTTTTCTCTGAGCCGGGGTGCCACACTTAGATCCTCATTCTCTAACTCAAGCTTTAATATCCTTTTGCATAATGCCGCCTTGCGCCTCCTGCAGAAAATGAGAAGGGATAGATTGGGTCTTAGTTTTGTTTGATTTGTGGGGGAGACTTGAATTTTTGAACTCCGTGTGCATATCTCCAGATTGAGGTAGTGGGGCTTCATCTTCATCTTAGGATGCATCCTCCATCTCCTCTGGATCGGAATCCTCCTCTTCATCCATGAACCAAAAATAGGGGAAGGTGTTCTTAAAGATATTTGGATCTAGAGTACGGTGGGTAGCATAGCCTTCTCCATCCGAACCTTAAAACGACATATTTTCAGATCTATTGGAAAAACAGTATGAAACAAGAACAGAGGATTTCTCCGTGATGCAGTGGTCAAATCGTCTGGGGGTATATATAAAGATTTTTTTATCTTGGGAAGCAAGAATATGGAAGCAAAACGGAGTCGGGAAGGTGCCCGAGGGGGGCACAACCCACCAAGGCACGCCAGGAAGAGCAGGCGCGCCCAGGTTTATCGTGCCAACCTCGGTTTCCCTCCTAGTTATTTCTATTGTCCTAATTTTTCCAATATTCCAGAACTGACAGAAAATATTTTTGCGGATTTTTTAGAGTGCGTTTACCTACCGTATCACGTACCTCCTCTTTTTCAGGATTCTGGAGTGCTCTGGAAGGTTTCTTTTATGTGTTACTCCGGTGTCATGGATTGGGTAATATTGCTTTCAACATTAATAGGCGTACCTGAGACATAGTGTTTAATTCTTTGTCCATTGACCACCTTCAGGTTAATACCTTCGGCATTATTAATCTTGATAGCTCCAGAGCGATAAACCTCTTCGATAACATATGGTCCTTCCAATTTGGAAAGAAGTTTTCCTGTGAAGAATCTAAAACAAGAGTGGTACAAAAGAACATATTATCCAACTTTGAATTCCCGCTTTTGGATTCTTTTATCATGCCATCTTTTAACTTTTTCTTTGAATAGTTTGTCATTTTCATAAGCTTGGGTACTCCATTCATCTTGTGAGCTAACATCAAATAACCTCTTTTCACTGGCAAGTTTGAAGTCATAATTGAGTTCTTTAATTTTCCAATATGCTTTATGTTCAAACTCAAGAGGCAAATGACAAGCTTTTCCATAAACAATTTTGTATGGACACATACCCATAGGATTTTTATAAGTTGTTCTGTGGGCCCAAAGCGTGCCATCTAATTTCCTAGACCAATTCTTTTGGGGCCTATTGACTGTTTTTCATAATATTAATTTTATTTGTCTATTGCTAAGTTCTACATGTCCACTAGATTGAGGATGATAGGGTGATGCAATTCTATGGTTAACATCATATTTAGCAAGCATTTTACGGAAAGCACCATGAATAAAGTGTGGACCACCATCATTCATTAAATATATAGGGACTCCAAACCTTGAGAAAATAACTACTTTAAGCATTTTAATGGAAGTGTTGTGATCAGCACTACCAGTTGGAATAGCTTCTACCCAGTTAGTAACATAATCAACATCAACCAAAATATGAGTATACCTATTAGAGGAAGAAAAAGATACCATATAAACAAAGTCGCAAACATCAAATGGTTCAACAATAGGTTAATAATTCATAGGCATTTCCTGACGCTTACCGATATA
The DNA here is from genome assembly GCF_018294505.1 of Triticum aestivum. Classification (NCBI taxonomy): domain Eukaryota; kingdom Viridiplantae; phylum Streptophyta; class Magnoliopsida; order Poales; family Poaceae; genus Triticum; species Triticum aestivum. Next base: position 427,783,890 of record NC_057807.1, read on the forward strand.
ACCAATTCTTTGCAATGCATCACAAGACAAGACAAACTTACGGGCATCCTTGAAAAGATTAGGCCAATAAAAACCAGACTGTAATAACTTATGAGCGGTTCTATCTCCTGCATGATGTCCTCAATAGGCTTCAGAGTGACATTTCCATAGCATTTGTTCCTGTTCATGTTGTACACTACGCCTAATAATACTGTCTACTCCCTCTTTATAAATGTGTGGGTCACCCCAAAAGTAATGTCTTAAATCATAGAAGAACTTTTTATTTTGTTGGTAAGTGAAACTAGGTGGTATATATTTAGCAGTAATATAATTAGCATAGTCAGCATACCAAGGAGTGTTATGAGAAGATTTATTACAGCTAGTTGTTCATCAAGAAAGCTATCATCAATATGTAGTGTGTCATCAAGAATATTCTCTAACCTAGACAAGTTATCAGCTATGGTATTCTCAGCTCCTTTCCTATCCGTGATATGTAAATCAATTTCCTAGAGCAAGAGAACCCACCTAATGAGTCTAGGTTTAGCATATATTTTATAGCAGCATGATCAGTGTGAACAATTACCTCGGAATCAACAATGTAAGATCGGGATTTATCACAAGCAAACACAACTGCTAAAAATTCTTTTTCAGTAGTAGCATAATTTCTTTGAGCACTGTCTAGAGTTTTGCTAGCATAAAGGATAACATTTAATTTCTTATCAACTCTATATCCTAGAACTGCACCAACAGCATAATCGTAGCATCACACATAATTTCAAAATGTAAGTTCCATTAAGATGGTTGAACAATAGGTGCCGAAGTTAAGGCTTTCTCAAGTGTTTCAAAGGCTTCTACACAATCATCATCAGAAACAAATGGAACATTCTTTCGGAAAAGATTAGTAAGAGGCCTAGAAATTTAGAGAAGTATTTAATAAACCTCCTATAGAAACCAGCATGACCAAGGAAACTACGAATACCTTTAATATCTTTAGGACATGGCATTTTCTCAATTGCATCAACTTTAGCTTTATCCACCTCAATGCCTCATCCAGAAATTTTATGCCCCAACACAATGCCTTCATTAACCATAAAATGGCACTTCTCCCAATTCAAGACAAAATTAGTTTGTTCACATCTCTGCAAAACTCGGTCAAGGTTGCTTAAGCAATCATCAAAAGAAGTTCGGCAGATGGAAAAATCATCCATGAAAACCTCAACAAACTTTTCACAAAAATCAGAGAATTTAGCGGTCATACATCTTTGAAAGGTTGCACATGCATTACATAAACCAAAGGGCATAGGTTCCAAAAGGACAAGAAAATGTGGTTTTCTCTTGATCAGGTTGTGAAACGGGTATCTGAGAAAACCAGAATATCCATCAAGAAAGAAAAAGTGTGTGTGCTTAGATAATCTTTCTAGCATTTGACCAATAAAAGGAAAATTGTAATGATCTTTTCTACTTGCTTTATTTAATTTACTAAAATCAATTACCATTCTGTAGCCAGTAACAACTCTTTGTGGGATAATTTCATTTTTTTTCATTAGAAACTGTCGGATTTTGGGTTCCGGCAAAACCCTTGAGGTTCGAACACTGGGGTGCGCACGAAGATTTCCCCCTACCGAATCTCGCTCTTAGCCTCGTCGCGATCTCTAAGCTTAGCTCGATGAACTCACACCACTAGAGACACAAGATTTATACAGGTTCGGGTCACCGTTGTGGTGTAATACCCTACTCCTGTGTGGTGGTGGTGGATTGCCTCTTGGGCTGATGATGAACAGTACAAGGGAAGAACAGCCTCCTGAGGAGAGGTGTTCTTGAGCTAGTTTGGTGTTCTACTTGTTCTCGTCTCGGTCCAGTTCAGTTATTGTTGGTTCGTCCCCTCCTACTTTGGTGGCTAGTCCCATTTATAGAGGCCCTGGTCCTCTCCCCAAATATTGAGCGTGAAGGGATCCAACAACGGCCAATTTGAAAGGGGACAACTAGTACAAGCTATCCTAACTAAAGGTGGTCTTCGCCTGTCAAAGGTGCTGGCGGTGACGCCGTCTTGGGCTCCACGATGACCTCTGTCCTGCTGTCCTGCTGGTCTTGGTCTTGTTGCACCGATATGGCAACCTTTTCCTGATGCCTTGGTACTCCGTGCCTGCACTTGCCCCCTTAGAACCAAAGGGGAAACAAGGACACTACACACGCTGGCGCTCGCCTGGCGCCCGCCTGGCCTTGGTCATCATGGCTTGCATCACGGGAACCTCACGAGGTACCCCTTGCCTTGATATCTCCGCCCCCTCGCGAGCCTGCCTGGTGAGGACGCTCCTGAGGAGGCCCTGTGTCGTCCGCCTCACGAGGCTTGGCCCCTCGCGAGGTTCTTGAGCGTTGGTTGATGAAGATGGGTCGTACTGGGCCACTAGTGGAGCCACTCCGCGGGCCACAGGCAGGCAATTCTGGGGACCCCCGTTCCAAGAATGCCGATAGTAGCCCCCGGGGCCAAGGCACGCTTGGACTTGGCTTAGCGGCGAAGCCAAAGGGCAAGTGTGGAGCGCTGCGGGCACCAACAGCCTGCGGCCTTGGTCAACGTGTTGCGACTTATTGGATGTGGGCGTCTTCGCTTCCCCATGCTTCCTCGGCAACTGCCTATCTGACAAGAAGGCTGGCGTGGGCAAGGCTTGCCTTCATTGCTTTCCTTTGTCTTGCTCTAGATCCCCTTCCTCGCTCCTCGCTTCCGAAATCCACAGATCCGCTCCAATTCTTCCCCTTGAGCGACCAATGGCGCCCCGCAAGGTGAAGGTTGGTGCGCCGCTAGCTTGGTAAGAGCTGGCCCTTGACGCCCCCAATGTTTCGGAGAAGAACCTCGCTGCCACGCGCGTGCTGACAGCGGGGGAGAGCAATGAAAAGGGGAAGATTGAACTCCGGGCTGGCTCCACCGTGCCGGAGGCTCAGGGGAGCACCTTCTATCCCTTCTTCACGAGTGTCGTTGTTGCAGGCCTGGTTCCCCCTTCTCTGACTTCTTCTACGCCGTCCTCCGCCATTGCAGGTTGCAGGCCCTTCATCTCCATCCCAACTCCATTCTTCTCTTGTCGATTTTCGACTACTACAGCGAAGCGTATGTCGGGGTGATGTCGTCCGTGGCTCTGCTATGCCACTTCTTCCTCCTCCGAACCAATGGTGACCACACCTTGGGGTGCGCCAATTTCGTCGCGTATGGCAAGGCCAACGCAATTTCGAAGGCCGGGAAGAGGGTCGACGGCTTCCGGAGCAAGTGGGTCATGATGGATGCCAAGTGTGTCCACCCGCTGTTGGCGCTGCCAACGGAGATGCCCCAGTCTGATGAAGGGCGACGTTGGTGCTTGAGAGGATGAACGCCGACCTAAGGCCGGGCAGCCCGAAGGTGACGAAGCTAGCGGGGGTCGTGCTCCTGAGGGAGTTCTTGATGCAGCGGGTGGCTCCGCTTCAGGCGCGTTCGCGCCCCTTATGGATTCTTGGGGATGTAGACGACAAGCTTTGCCCTAATATGGTGGCTTTGGTCAATGAGGAGCTGGCCGCAGCTCTCCGCCTCTTGGTCGGCGATGACCAGGAGTATCCGCAAGGACAAGGCGCGGGTGGTGGCTGCTATGCCCACCTTTGATGGCGGCGGCCTGGTGGCGCCGGTGCCCCTTGTGGTACTGGGGGCGACGGCGTCGGTGGACGTGTCTTCGGGTGACTCCCACATGGGAGGAGGAGAGGAGGAAGATAAGGAGCGCGACTCGGAGGCGACCCCCGAAGGGACGGGGGAGACCTCCCCATTCAGCAGGGCTGACATCCTCTGCACCTTGCCAGACGGCGACGAGGCAGACGCCACCCAAGGGGAGGAGGATCCGCCCGTGATCCCGATGAGGGGCTTGTCGATGCTAATCTCCCGAGGGGTTGCTTCTGCCCGAACGCTGTGTGGAGCCGCTTCTAGCCCTTCTGCTATGCCATCTTCTGCTCCTGGAGCCCTTGCGGCTGCGCCCCAGGCCGCGAGGCTCTCGGGCTTCAAACTCAGCAAGAGGAACGTGTACTACACCATGGTAGAGCAGTAAGTGTCCATGCTCCATCTTGTTCTTGATTATGTTGTTGCTCCCTGACATTCACCATCCATTGGCTAGGCCGCCGCCTGCGGCGAAGAAGAGGAAGGAGGACACGGCGATGCTGTCTCGGGCTGATCCATCTGTCGCGGCCGCACCTTCTTCCGTGGGGAGGGGAGGCGACGGCGTTCGCACCTCCCCTGCCCGGTCATCCTCGCAAGGCCCGGGAGAGCATCCTTGCAAAGAATCTGCCCCCATGGCCCTGCTGGCTCCGGAGGTGCTGTTACCCGACGCTGCTGCTGAGGTACCCAAGGCTCAGGAGCCCCCAGTCTCCCAAACCATGGCTACACTGTCACCTCCTCCTTCTGCTGCACCACTGGTTCCAGGTCCTTGTGCCTCCCCGATATCTTGGAACACACCCTCTCCGAGATGGCCCAGCTACGAGAAGACCTCCAGGGCACCTACTCCCATCTGGTAGCCGGGCGTCTGGAGCCGGTTTTCGGCTAGCTTCACTCTAACGCCTCTGTCCGAGCGGTGCTAAGGCGGGTCGCAGCGGCCTCTGAGAAGGAGAAGCAGACCGCCACCCAAGCCGCAGTCGCTTGCGAGGTGGCGCTAAAGGATGCCACGGCCGCCCAGGACCGCTGTAAGGCACTAGAGGGCGAGCTAAAGGATTTGTGCTACAAGCGCGCCAAAGAAGCTCGTGATCGCCAGGCGGAGGAGGGGAAGATGAAGGCTCGGGAGGACACCGTCAGGGGCCATGACGTCGAGCTAGCGCGGTTGGTGGAGGCGCAGGCCACTGAGCGTGGCCGGCTGGAAAAGCTGGAGCAGAAGGTGGGGGTGGAGAAGGTTGAGCTCGACGCCAAGGCGAAGGTCCTGGCCGAGGACCACGCGGCCTTCACACTCCTCGAGGAGAGGTCTCGCGTGGCGCTGAAGGCACTCTATGAGAACGGCCTGGAGAAGCCGCTGACTACTGACGAGGACGGCCCCGCCTAGCTGCTATCTTACTTGGTCGAGGCGCTTGGAGAAGTTGTGAGCTGCATCGGCCCCATGGCAGAGGAAGAAGCTCACATCCTTTCTTCCGCTGCACTGACGCCCGTCTTCAACCACCTCCACCTCCATGACCCTAACGCCAATCTTGACGAGCTGCTAGAGCCTGTGAACGACGAGTGCTACACTACTGCTGCTGAAGCCGTGAAGGGCCAAGTGGAGGCCTTATTGGAGAAGTTCCGTGCCTTCAATCCTGCGCCCATGGCAGGCGGTGCTGCTGATCCTACAGCCCCGGGTGGTGGTACAGGTGAAGGCGACGCCACCACGGGACTGGAGTCCCTGGACGGCGACGGCGGTGTCCAAGGATGACTGACTTACAGCTTCTTTCCTGCTTAATTCCTGCAATGTGCACCATGCCTCATGGAGGCATTTAAACTTGTGTCTGGTATTGTGAAGACAATTATGGTTTGTAATATTTGCTTCGAGATTTTGCATATTTCTTCCTATTTGCTTTACGTTCTACGTTGGCAGGGCCCGGCCCCGCGCATACCTCAGTCGGCCCCGATCGGATCACCAGGACGGGACCAAGGAGTGAATGGCTACGTGACCAGTTAGGCTCCTGAGTTGCAATGCTCAGGAGTCCCCTTGACGCGCAAACATCTTATAAGAAGGGAACATAGCAGTAGATTTAGCATTCTACGTCGGCAGAACCCGGCCCCGTGCATACCTCAACCGCCGTTGGCCCCGACCGGATCACCAGGACAGGACTAAGGAGTGAGGAGCTACGTGGCCAGTTAGGCTCCTGAGTCGTGATGCTCATGAGTCCCCCTTGACGTTCATACGACCTTCATACCTTGGCTCCGCTAGGGGAGGGGCGTGCGACGACCAGGTCCGGAGGACCTGGCTAGATGGCGTATGCTCGGGCGTGACCCGGGTGCAGCCCCCGTGCCCAGCCCCCTCGCGCGACGCTCCTGAGGGGAGGTGTTGCGATGAGGCCAGACTCTGAGCTCTGGGGCTCCCTGAGGTTGATACGGCTGCGGGGCCGCCCTCAGTTGTTTATCACCAGCGCGGAGCATAGCGCTTCCGTATGTGTACAGGCATAGCCTCTCCTCGGCAGTGTCGTCTGCCAGGGTGGAGCATGGTGCTTCCATTGGTGCGTGGGAGGGGGGCTCCCTGCTGCGTAGAACACCCATGGCGTGTATAGCCCCGGCCTGACACGTGGCTTGCACGACAGGGCTATACGAGGTGTATCTGGGCACTCGTCAGCCAGCGCGGGACTCACGAGGCCCTACCTCAAGGCGGGTGGCTCCTGATCTTGGGTCTTTGACAACTCTATGTTCATGCGAGACGGTTAGGTAGAAATGCTCTGCGTCCTCAGGTCCCGGCCCTCAAGCGAGCTCCGCCGCCATAGTATGCCAGGTCGCGATGCCGTGGTCAAGGCTAGGGGGTGAGGGCTGGAGAGCCAGTAAGAGCTCCTGAGTCGTGATGCTAAGGAGCCCCCCTTTTAATGCGCAAGCGAATTGCATGAGAGAGGGAGGGACCCGTGTTAGATGGCGATCGAGCAGGTGATAATCACAGGTAGATTAGGCATGAAAGACAAATCATCTTAGGTAAATGTAGAGTGGATACATGCCACAGGGTCAGACCCAAGTGGCTTGGGGATGATGTAGCCCGAGGGGCACCCACATCAAGGTATGCTAAAGACATAAAAAGAGATACATGCCGCAGGGACGGACCCACGCGGCCTGGGAGTGATGCAGCCCTAAGGGCGCTCCCAGCTGAAATTAACTTGGGAGATGTCACCTGGTTCGGTTGTAGAGGCTGTTGGGGCAGCTGAAGATGCGCGGTGAATGGGACGACCCTCACGAGCCACCGGGGCCCTGATCCTCAGGAGGCTCTAGGGGTCCAGGTGGTTCCTTGAGGACCGTATCCATCTCTGCTTGGATCGCGTGGTGCCTGGCCTCCTGAGCCGCCAGGATGCTCCGCAGGTGATGCTGGTAGGTGGCAGCCGCATTTAGCAGGCCAAAAGGCATGCGGACGTAGTTGTGCGGCGGACCCTCGCAGCGTCCCATGCACGAAGGCCAGAAGCGCTCATGAGATGCGGCTCGGTTGAGCCCTGGGACGTTGATGCAGATGCGCAGCCCACCATCTTTGCCTGGATGGGGAGCCGCGCCAGGTGAGCGGCGGTCGCCACGTACGTCCCTCGCTTCCTGAAGCTCCTGAGTGGTCTTGGCGATGAACTACTGAACGTTGGGCTTTCCACGCCTTGTGCCTTCCTGAGGGAAACGTGCCGCGAAGCACGCCTCCAAGTGGTGCCCGAGCACCTCCCTCGTGATGTTGGCGAGGTCTGAGGCCCTCCAGAAGAGACCCCCGAGCCCTGCCCAAGAATGGCGTCGGGCGCGCCTTCCTATGCGATAGCAGGAGGCGCCCCAAGCACGGGCGCTGATCCTGACACGGCACCACCCGAGGAGCCGACCTCCTGAGGCCCTGCGTGGCGCGGTTTCTTCTTCTTCTTGGGGATGGCCTCAGGAGAGTTCTCGCCCTTGCTGTTCGGGTCCTCGATTGCTGCGGCTTGGAAGGCACGCTCGAGGGAGCACACCGCATCTCTCTCTTCGCAGGGGACTGTGATGATTCCGCCGCTTCCTGGCATCTTGAGGACGTTGTATTTGTGGTGGGTTACTGCCATGAACCTGGCCAGGGCTGGATACCAGAGGATGACATTGTACGGCAGGTGGATGTGGGCGACATCAAAGTCGATGAGCTCAGTGCGGTAGTTGTCACGTTGTCCGAAGGAGACATGGAGGCGGACCTGCCCTATCGGGGTGGTGGAACCGTCAGTAACTCATGAGAAAGGCTTGGTAGGCTGGAGCTGATCGTATGGCACTTGAAGGTTGTCGAACATCTCAACGGACAGGACGTTAAGCCTTGTACCGCCGTCGATGAGGGCCTTGGTGACTTGCACGTTGCTGATGACTGGTGAACAGAGCATTGGGAGAATGCCAGTAGTAGCCACACACTTGAGTTGATCTGCCGAGCTAAAGGTGATGGCGCACTTGGACCACCTGAGCGGGCGCATGGCCTCGAGCCTGGGGTGGGCTGCGTTCACCTCGCGAGCAAACCGCTTGAAGATACACTAAGAGGATGGGGCCTGAGCTCCGCTCAAGATGCAAGCGATGGCACGTGGCTCCTTGAGGGAGTCCTGGATAAGGGGGTATCCGGACAGCCGGACTATATTCATCGTCCGGACTATAGAAGCGTCACGATACAAGACTCAAGACTTCGGCTCGTGTCCGGATGGGACTCTCCTTTGCGTGGAAGGCAAGCTTGGCGATCCGTATATTATGTTTCCTTCCTTGTAACCGACTCCATGTAAACCCTAGCTCTCCGATGTCTATATAAACCGGAGAGGATGGTCCTTAGAAGGCCGATCACAATTACAATCATACCATCATAGGCTAGCTCTTAGGGTTTTAGCCTCTACGTTCTCGTGGTAGATCAACTCTTGTACTACTCATATCTTCAATATTAATCAAGCAGGAAGTAGGGTTTTACTTCCATCGAGAGGGCCCGAACCTGGGTAAACATTGTGTCCCTTGCTTCCTGTTACCATCAGCTTAAGACGCATAGATCGGGACCCCCTACCCGAGATCCGCTGGTTTTGACACCGACATCGGTGCTTTCATTGAGAGTTCCTCTGTGTTGCCGCTGTAAAGGCTCGATGGCTGGTCTCGTTGTCAAGGACGACATCACCTCTGGGGGAGCGCTGGCTGTAGACCAGACTCTCCGGCTTGGCGGCTTCATTATGACCGCCCCATCGGTTGTCGCGCCGACGATGGCCTCTCGGGTCATCACGCATAACCTTCGCATCAATACGGAGCTTGCCAAACAGATGGATCCGATGGAGCTCTCCTCTCTTAATGAGATCTTGGATCGCATCGCCGCTTTGGGAGTCACTATGAACTATGACCGGATTGGGCTTAAACCCGACCAGAGGGACATTAGATCCCCGCCAAACACCCATGAGATAGCGGTAGTGGAGGAACCACATGTGGGTTGCCCCTCAACGTTGAGGACGAATTATGTCCGGATCACCAAACTCAGTGAGCCGAACACCCACCTAAAGGAAGACATGACCCAGGTCCCGGACTTAGAATCGCCCGCTGGGCCGAAGGGATTAGATAATACTACAGATCCCAAACTGTCGGGCTCGGAATTTCCCGTGCCCCCAGGCGTCAGATCGGATCAGAATCCGAATTCAGCCAACGACGCCCGCTCGGACTTAAACCGTCTCTCCCGTGTCAGGCAGGAGCCCTAGGAGGCGGTACACTGTTACTGGGCCAGATTTCTCCTTGCTCTTAGTAAAGCCAAGGACTGCCACAAGGAGAACGTAGTCTCTCTTTTCTGCAGAAACTGCACGAACAAAGGACTCCTTAATGCTATAAGTCGCCATGACATAGCGCACTTTACGGACTTGGTAACCATAGTACAGAAGTACTACGCAATGGAAAGTGCCTGGAAGACCCAAATAGAATTGTGGGATAGTACGGCCCTCACCAGAACCTTTGTCCGAACTAAACGGCCGAACTCTCATAAGTCGACCAACTCAATTCCCAAGAAACCAAAACCCGCCCCATGGCATGGAACCGTATTGGAAGAATGGCTCAATGGGCCGTGTAAGCTTCACAGCACGCTGGATGCAACGCCGGCCCATAGCCTTAGAGCATGTTGGATACTCCGGCAGGTAGCCAAGAGTGGCGAGGATGTCCTCGATAGCCATAAAGCAGAACCACATCCCGCCAAGGAACACAATGCAGTACTGACAGTCTTCGAGACCTTTGCCTCAAACCATAGGCGCAAGCGAGCGCATCGAAGCTCCGCTGTAATTTGCCATATGGCAAAAATAAATCCGTGGAACAACACTTCTATAACCTTCAATGCCAGTGACGAACCCCAATTCCAGTCCGTCCGAGCACCGGCCGCTCTGGTCCTCAGCCCAATAGTGGACAACTTTTGGCTCACTAAAGTACTCATGGACGGCGGAAGCGGATTAAACCTAATCTATGAAGAAACACTCAAGAAGATGGAGATTGACAAAGGCCGCGTTGAACAAAGTGGCACAACCTTCAGGGGAATTATCCCTAGTCGGGAGGCACGGTGTGCGGGAAAAATCACACTCGATGTGGTATTCGGTACCCCAGAGAATTACAGGTCCGAAGAAATCACCTTCCAAGTGGCTCCTTTCAACAGCGGATACCACGCCCGTCTAGGGCGGGATGCGTTTGCAAGCTTTCAAGCCATACCCCATTACGGGTATATGAAGCTCAAAATGCCCGGACCCAATGGAATCATCACTCTAGATAGTAATCCAGACATCGCACTCCGCGCCGAACACAAAACCGCAGCACTAGCCTTGGAAGCACTATCCGAAGCCCTAGCGGCAGAAGAATTAACAACGCTGCGTGCCACCGTGGACAGGGACGACGTGATAGTCGACAAACGACCCAAGTCCACCTCATTCAAAACCGCGGATGAGATAATCAAATTCCAAGTCCACCCAACGGACCCCATGAAGACAGCTTCCATCGGGACACAGTTGAACCCCGCTATGGATGCCGCACTGCGCGACTTCTTACGCGAGAATTGGGATATCTTCGCCTGGCACCCATCGGACATGCCGGGCATCCCCCGCGAATTGGCCGAACACAGTCTTAACATACTGAAGGGATACAAACCTGCTAAATAGACCCTAAGGCAATTTTCGGAGCCCAAACGGCAAGCCATGGGGGAGGAGCTAGCCAAGCTACTTGAGGCTGGATTCATCAGAGATATCAAACATCCGGATTGGCTGGCGAACTTGGTAATGGTACCAAAGAAGGACAAATCCTGGCGCATGTGCGTCAACTGCAAAGACCTTAACAAGGCTTGCCCCAAGGATCCCTTTCCCCTCCCTCGCATCGATCAAATCATCGATGCCATAGCTGGACACGACTCGCTGTGTTTCCTCGATGCATACTCTGGATACCATCAAATAAAGATGGCAGAGTCCGACCAAGCTGCAACAGCTTTCATAATGCCATATGGCCCATTCTACTTCAACACTATGCCTTTCAGGCATAAGAATGCCGGAGCAACCTATCAACGCATGATTCAAACATGCCTGGAAAAGGAAATCGGCAAAACCGTGGAGGCATACGTGGACGACGTAGTCATAAAAACAAGACATGTCGAAACCCTAATAGATGACTTGAGGCTTACGTTCGACAACCTACGAACATACGACATCAAGCTGAATCCAGAAAAATGCGTTTTCGGCGTCCCCTCCAGAAAACGGCTGGGCTTCATCGTTTCCAATAGAGGAATTGAAGCTAATCCTGAAAAAATCTGAGCTTTGTCGCAGTTGGCTATACCAACAGACCTCAAACATATCCAGAAGCTAGCTGGATGCGTGGCTGCTTTAAGCCGCTTTATCTCCAGGTTAGGAGAAAATGCATTGCCTCTTTACCGCCTTCTTCGGCGTACCGAGCACTTCGCATGGACGGATGCGGCCATGGCCGGACTCGATGAAATAAAGACCTTATTGGCCAAAAATCCAGTCCTAACAGCGCCAAATATCGGCGAACCTATGCTGCTGTACATAGCTGCGACACATCAAGTTGTAAGCGCAGTACTCGTCGTCGAACGAGAGGTTGACGGATACAAATTCCCGCTACAAAAGCCGGTTTATTACGTATCCACGGTCCTCACCCCATGCAAATCCCGATACCACACTATCAAAAAATAGCATACGCGGTCTTCATGTCATCACGAAAGCTATGACACTACTTTCAAGAGAGTTCGATTACAGTGGCCTCCGAAGTACCACTAAACGATATAATAAATAACCACGATGCCACGGGCCGGATTGCTAAATGGGCCATTGAGCTCCTCCCGTTCGACATAACATACAAGCCTCGGCGGGCTATCAAGTCGCAAGTATTAGCCGACTTCGTCGCTGAATGGACGGAAGCCGAACTCCCTAAAGAGTACGGCGCGTACTCCAACTGGATCATGCACTTTGACGGCTCTAAAATGCTGGCCAGATTGGGAGCAGGTGTAGTCCTGACTTCTCCCACTGGAGACACGGTCCAATACGTCCTCCAAAGATTATACACAGACTCCAACATTGCAGCCGAATACGAGACTCTGTTGCACGGTCTTCGGATGGTAGTCTCTATGGGCATTCAACGCCTAGAAGTGCGCGGAGATTCAAACCTCGCAATATCACAAATAAATGAAGACTTTGACACCAAGGATCCGAAAATGGCGGCCTATCGCAATGCCATCCTTAAAATGTCAACTCGGTTCGAGGGGCTCGAATTCCACCATGTGGCTCGAGAAAACAATCAAGCGACAGATGTCCTTGCCCGCATTGGTGCTAAGCGCGACCCCGTCCCACCTAACTTATTCCTGGAAAGGCTGTTCAAGCCATCCGTGGTATGGGAAGGGGAGTCCGGAAATACCAGCACGGATCCGAATACATCCCCAGATTCCGAACTATCAGACGTAATGGGAGGTTCTACCATCGAACTAACATCGTCAGCCCATGAAATAATGGTTGTTATCGCCCCTTGGACTGAACCTTTCTTTGCCTACCTAAATAGGCAGGAGCTCCCTGACGACCAGAATGAAGCACGTGGCATTGTCCGGCGTTCTAAAGCTTATAAAGTCCCTGAAGGGGAACTCTATAAGAAAAGTGCCACTGGAGTGCTCCAAAGGTGCATCTCCGAAGAGGAAGGGCGGCGGCTCTTGGCTGAAATCCATGCCGGACTGGGTAGGCACCATGCCGTGGCTCGAACATTAGTCAGCAAGGCCTTCCGTACAGGTTTCTATTGGCCGACAGCCCGAGCAGACGCACAGGACCTTGTCCAACACTGCGTAGGTTGCCAGCTCTTAGCCAATCAGAGTCATATGCCCCCTACCGCTCTCCAAACAATCCCCACAACTTGGCCCTTCGTGGTCTGGGGGTTGGATATGGTTGGACCCCTTAAAGGGGGAAGCCATAAGAAAAAAATACTTATTGGTCATGGTTGACAAGTTCACCAAATGGATAGAAGCCAAACCAGTGAAAATGGCCGAATCCGGACCAGTATTAGACTTTATATCTGGGGTTGTACACCGATACGGTGTCCCCCACAGCATCATCACCGATAATGGCTCAAATTTCACGGACGATGAGGTGAAATCTTGGTGCGGCAAAATGGGCATTAAGCTCGACTATGCTTCCGTCTACCATCCTCAAACAAATGGACAGGTCGAACGGGCAAACGGTCTTATGATGAGCGGCATCAAACCCAGACTAGTGCGATCCTTGACAGAGTCGGATACTCAGTGGGTCGAGGAGCTCGAGTCCGTACTCTGGGGCCTGCGGACCATGCCGAATCGCACCATCGGATATACACCATTTTTTATGATGTACGGTGCGGAAGCAGTACTACCTTGCGACATAATACATGATTCGCCACGCGTACGCATGTACGAAGAGAAGGAAGCCGAGTTAGATCGGCAGGATAATTTGGATGCCCTGGAGGAGGAGCGCGATGTCGCTAAGGCCCGTTCCGCATTCTATAAGCAACAGGCTCGACGATACCAAAGCAGAGAAGTGCTGGACAAAACTTATAATATTGGCAAACTCGTTCTACGCTTACCGGAGAAGAAGAAGGACAAGCTCAAACCCAAGTGGGAAGGCCCCTTCATCATCGACAAAGTTCTCACCGGAGGAGCCTACCGCTTACGTAATGCGTCTGATAACAGACTCGAGCCGAACCCATGGAACGCGGCCAGACTCCGGAGATTCTACGCCTAGCGCGGAACTCAGTGTTCGTCTCCTTAACCCTCCTTTTTCAATTATGCTCCCTACCTTTTCCTTTCTCGATCTTTTTCTTTTCACACAGTATTTAATACAGTACGGACTACCGGATTACTCCGGTCGCACTATGTGTGTAAGCTTTACCTGGGGGCTTCCTATACGGAAGCTAAATATAAATTACTTTTAGGGATTCTTGCCCTTCGCACATGCGTTTATTTTTCCATGTGTGCCTTTTCTTCACCATTATATGCATCGATATGACTTAAGACATGGCCAAGCTGGGTTGCCTGGCTCCTGTGTTTATGCCCTACATTCTCGTTAATTCGGCTAGGGAATAAGGGGAGCACCTCTGCGATTGTTACTGCCGGTTGAGCCGGATGTGTACCTCAGACTGGGTGAAGCCGAAAGCTAGTTTCCTTAAGAGAATATTCGGTCGGTGAACAAAAGATGTTTTCATTTATTATAACATTAATCCCCAAAAGTTTTGTATCCTGCACTTTGGGTCGCAGTCCGGACATGTGCCTTGGCACATGCTTACGCAGGGAAAGGAACCCTTAACGAACTATTCTCTCTGGAAGATGTTTCTTACTAACCATGTAATATAACATAACTAGTTGGGTACTTGTCTGTTCAAGCACTTATGACCCCTATGCTTGGTCTCCACGCATACTCTGGTTTTGTATAACCGAGCGGGTATTCGGACACACCCCGGACTTTAGGATCTAGGGGCTGAAGCGAAAAGGTCCGCCAAGAAAAACGATTTTAATCCGGCTAGGGGCTACTTATGTCCGTCGAATTACACATTCATTTGGACTGATTATACTCATCCTCCATACCATCCAACAGGCTATCTAGCTTACAATCCTGTTGAGAATACTTTGCGGCTAATGCCACCTGGTCATATACCAGACTCACGGGAATTTCTTGCCCATCTGGCCCGGCCGGTCCAACTTCGGCCATATGGTTCGGGTCCAGCTTGGTGTAGCGCGTCTTCACCATTGCCAATGCTTCTCTTGCACCTTGCCGGCAGGCTGATATCTTCCACAAACGGAAGCGCCGTCGTGCTCCTTGAAGCATGTCCACAAGCCCCCCCATGCCATTCGGCAGGGAGCTTGATGGCTACAGAGACCGTGCAATGCCCTGCATCACCTGCCGAGCTCGCTCGTGCAGTTGTGAGAGGTCCAGCAGTAAATCACCTGCAGAAGCGGGCATCTCCTCCTCAGGGAAACCCGTCAGCATTCCTACAAACATAAATTTTTCAATATACTTCCTCGCCGAACTATACTACAGTTCGTTTGGGCACTTACGATAAATGTCGCGGCGAAGCCTTCTGTTCTCCTTCACGGAGTCTGCCAGCTGTGCACGGACGTCTTTCAATTCCACGTCCAGCCGTACATTGGCATCTTGGAGCATATTCTTATCATGCTTCACTTGCGTCAGAATGCGCTCACTGGCCTTTAGTTGCCTCTAGAGATGCGACTCGTCATCCCCGCCGCCCTCCAGATTTACTCCGGGGTTGTCTACAGAACTTTCTATTAAATTTCTCATACCAGCCAGTTTTCCAACTGGTGCATTTTCATATAATTACGATAAATGTTACCATATGAGGCCTTCTGGGATTCATCTAGCTTGGCAACTGTGGCCCTCAGATTGGTCTTGCACTCCTCTAGCTCCCGAGACAATTGCTCATTCTTATCTACAAGAACCTGCGCATAAATTGATACTTAAAACTGTTGTTTCAACCGTTTCAAGTCTCAGGGGCTACTACTATACATGCTCATTAAACTTCCTTACCCGTATATCTTTGGTATACTGGAGTGTCGCCCGGGCGAGTCCTCTTTGAGCGGCTCGGATGTATGCGCCTCCCGAAGTGAAGGCATTAAATGCCTCTTCGGAAAATATGTTTTTGCAAAGCACGGCCCGTCGACGCCGATGATGCATGGCGCTCTGTACTTCCAAATTTGTGGCAGAGACCATGTCTGCATCCTCTATCAAAGGACTACGCGGCGTCGGCCCTACGTCCGCCTCCTCTCTCGAAGTTGGTCCTGGAGCCCGACTGGTGGAGGCGTGGTTGGCAGGATCTCCGGATACAGTTCGGATACTCCTCTTCCTGCCAAGATGTACAAAGGGCACTGTTATACTTCAAACGCCAACAAATTACATGACATGTTGTTTTCTTAGCTCTGTAGAGGCGTGTCGGTTCTAATCACCTTCCTCTTGAGCCTACCCATTCCGGACGCCTGTGGCTGACGGGTCCTTAGGGGCTCGGCTCTGCGCTGCGAACGTCGCTTCTGCAAAAGCATGACATATCAGGGATAAGGTGTGACATCAGGAAAGAATCCTCCTCGGAGGATCGAGTTTTTGGCTTGGCTTACACGCGACGAAGGTAACAGTCTAGGATAATCAGCTGTGATGGCTACCGGGGCGCCGTCACAGCTCGCCCGATAAAATATCCCGTCGACAAGCTCCACGGCCGCATCTAGATCTTCTTCGAGTCCCGGATCCAGGGCCCTTTCGGGGTCCTCTTGTTGCGGGGAAGGGCTAGAGATTCCTTCCACGTCCCTCCTCAGTTCCTACTCAGAAATATCGATGCAGATAACTTTAGCAAAGAACGCCACAATAAGTGAAGCGATGAAATAAATGACGACTTAGCCACTTTGGGGGATTGTACATGGAGAATCCGTCCCGCGGTTTGATATGAAGGAATTCTTCCTCTTCTCCTTTGTACAGGTCGAACAGTATCCTTGCCAGAGCGGCGGGGGAGTCCGGACCCCTACGGCCACAGCGGGTGGCATCGTCTGTCCCGTTGTAGTGCCACATGGGATTGCTCCGGTATTGAAGCGGTTGCACTCCCCGCATTATGCATATTGCCATCACCTCGACTATCGATAGTCCGGATTTGGCCAGTAACTTTATCCTGCTCATCAGGAAATGTACTTCCCTGGAATCCTCTTCTCGGGGGCCTCGGGGGCGCCAGCTTAGATGTGCCCTCGGCGGGGTGTTACTGAATTTGGGGAGTCCTGTCCGGACTAGATCCGGAAGGGGAGCATCGTTAATGTAAAACCACTCTGAAGTCCAGTTATCTGGTGCCTTCTTGGGAGTACCGGATAGGTATCCGGTCTCAGCGATACGCCATACTTCAGCCCCGCCCACTTGACATAGGGATTCTCCCTGGTTGCGGGGGACAAGGCAGAACAACTTCTTCCACAATATAAAATGAGCCTCGCAGCCTAGAAATAGCTCACAAAGGGTGACGTACCCTGCTATATGCAGTAAGGAGGCTGGGGTAAAGTTGTGCAACTGGAGGCCGTAGAACTCCAGAAGTCCACGAAGGAACTCGTGAATAGGAAACCCGATGCCCCTTAACAAATGCGGAATTAAGCATATCCTCTCCTTTGGAGATGGATTGGGGGATCTCTCTGCTTGTTCTCCGCCGTTATAGGTGGCCACTCTGGCTTGGATAGGGACCATGAACGCTGGCGGGAGGAGCCCTTGGGTTTGTAACTTTACCAGACGTCTATGGGAAACTGAACACTCTCCCCAGTCCCCCGGCTTGGGGCAAGGGGAGCAAGCAGAAGAGCTGCGACCACCGGCCATGTTGGAATGGTTTTTTTTGGGTGCTCTGTTGGATGCTTGCTCGAGGAGGGAGAGTGAGGTTTGGATCTGGGAATCCCCGTCTCTTCAAATAGACAGCTAGCCCGAAGGACCGAGTGTGGCAAATGCAAAAATGCCTTGACTCCTCGCATTCGCTCGACACATGGAAATGATCATTATTGAAGCACTGAAGCTGGGGAGTACAACATTGTTGAAGATGCCGGACACTGTTCGTCATGATGGGAACATTGGAGTATTCGGAAGGAGGAACCCGCCTTGCAATGTCGAAGACAAGACTGCGCGCCGGACTCATCATCATTGAAGCCTGGTTCAGGGGCTACTGAGGGAGTCCTGGATAAGGGGGTATCCGGACAGCCGGACTATATTAATTTTCCGGACTATAGAAGCGTCAAGATACAAGACTCAAGACTCAAGACTTCGGCTCGCGTCCGGATGGGACTCTCCTTTGCGTGGAAGGCAAGCTTGGCGATCCAGATATTATGTTTCCTTCCTTGTAACCGACTCCATGTAAACCCTAGCTCTTTGGTGTCTATATAAACCGGAGAGGATGGTCCTTAGAAGGACGATCACAATTACAATCATACCATCATAGGCTAGCTCTTAGGGTTTTAGCCTCTACAATCTCGTGGTAGATCAACTCTTGTACTACTCATATCTTGAATATTAATAAAGCAGGAAGTAGGGTTTGACCTCCATCGAGAGGGCCCGAACCTGGGTAAACATTGTGTCCCTTGCTTCCTGTTACCATCAGCCTAAGACGCACAGATCGGGACCCCCTACCCGAGATCCGCCGGTTTTGACACCGACACTCCTCGAAGCCCCCAACCCCCTCGTCCTAATGATGGTCGTCATTCCTTCTTGGCGATGCTGGCAGTAGAGGAAGGCCTGCATTACCCTGGGGGCGGTCCTCATGAGGCTGGTCCCTCTAGACGCCCTCGTGAGGCTGGTCCCTCCAGGCACCCTCGCAGGCTGGTCCTGTCAGTTATCCTCACAAGGTCGGTCACGCCACTCCTTGTGATTGCCTCGGTCATCCCATCGTCCTCTGCCACGTACTGCTCCTCGGCCATAGCCCCGGTCGTTGCGCTCGGGGCGTCGACTGAAGCGTCCTTCTCGAACAGCCCTAAGCTACTAGCAATCGTTGGTGTTGTGGGTGGGGAGGTTGTGGTAGGCGCAGAACGGTCGGCTGCCCTTGGACGACTCCAGCTGGTCCCTGCCGCACTTCGTGTCTAGTTCCTCCATGAGCACCGCCACTCCCTTGCACTTCACGTCGTTAGCCTTGGTCTTCTGTTCTTCTAGGTCGGCAGTTGAGAGCTCGAGGAGGTAGAGGCGTCCCTCCTTGGCTCTTGCGCACTTGGTCGCCAGGTGAACAGTTCCAGGGATGTGCACAACTCCTCGTGGATCGCGAGCTCCTCCTTCATCTTTTTGTCATGGACGCCATCAGAGAACGCTCAGATGATGGTCTCGTCCGTCACCTTGGGGATCTTGAGGCGGACACTGTTGAAGTGTTGGATGTATTTTTGCAGGGTCTCCCCGGGCTGCTGCTTGATGCGGCGCAGGTCACCCGTGGCCAGGGGGCGGCCGTGAGTGTCCTGGAAGATGGCGATGAAGCTGTTGTGCATCTCGTCCCAGGAGGAGATCGAGCCGGGAGACAGGTTCAGGAGCCACGAGCGGGCGCCGTCCTTGAGTGCCATGGGAAACCAATTCGCCATGACTTTCTCGTCGTCTTTGGCCTCCTCGATGCTCAGCTCGTAGAGCTGCAAGAACTCCGCGGGGTCGGGGGTGCCGTCGTAGCAAGGAGGCAGGTCCAGCTTGAACTTGCCCGGCCAGGCGACACTACGCAGCTCAGGGATGAAGGCGCGGCAGCCTGCTGTGGTCACTAGGGCCCTTTGCTGACGCGGAGCTTCCTCTTGATGGTACCTGCGCACCGCTGCCTTAGGCAGTACGCGGTCTTGTCGCACTGGTGCAGGGAGCACAGAAGCGCCTTCTTGAGGCTGAGGGATTTCTTGGTAGCTTCCTTCTTCTCGCGCGGGCGCCGACGTGGTGGGTCACGCCCAGGGGCCAGGCGGCTTGGCGTCAGGGAGCCGTCTTGGGGCAGAGGTGGTGGAGGCGCTCCATGAGCCACGTTGCCCATTCTTGGTGGAGGGCGAGGAAACGAGAGGGACGGCACGGGAGATCCCCCTGCGGTGCTGACGAGCTCGGTGATGTGAGCGAGCCATTCTTTGTAGAGTTCGTCGACGGGGCAGTAACGCAGGAGATCGCGTGCCATAAGCAGCGCGGCCTGCGCGTCCGTGGGGACGCGAAGAGCATGGGACGACGAGCCAGCTGGGTTCAGCGACGGAGTGGCGGCGCGGCCGTCCTGCCGCACCGAGGGGTGCAGCGAGGATGCTTGCTGCTCGTTCCCCGTCGGGCCGGTGGCGGCGTTGGCGGCAGGCGATGGGGAACAACGGGGAGGCCCGCCGACAGGAGCCGTTTGGGCGACGCGAGTGGCAAGGCAGCCCGACGCTCAGTGCGGGCTCGGCGGGCGTCATACATGGTTGCGAAGAAGAGATGGGACACGGATCAGCGGAAGGAAGACTTCGGCGCACCCCTACCTGGCACGCCAAATGTCGGATTTCAGGTTCCAGCAAAACCCTTGAGGTTCGAACACTAGGGTGTGCACGAAGATTTCCCCTACTGAATCTCGCTCTCAGCCTCACCGCGATCTCTAAGCTTACCTCGATGAACTCACAACACAAGAGACACAAGATTTATACAGGTTCGGGCCACCGTTTTGGTGTAATACCCTACTCCTGTGTGGTGGTGGTGTATTGCCTCTTGGGCTGATGATGAACAGTACAAGGGAAGAACAGCCTCCTGAGGAGATGTGTTCTTGAGTTGGTGTGGTGTTCTACTTGTTCTTGTCCCTATCTAGTTCAGTTCTCGTTGGTTTGTCCCCTCCTACTGTGGTGGATAGTCCTATTTATAGAGGCCCTGGTCCTCTCCCCAAATATTGAGCGGGAAGGGATCCAACAATGGCCAATTTGAAAGGGAACAGCTAGTACAAGCTATCCTGAGTAAAGGTGGTCTTCGCGTGTCAAAGGTGCTGGCAGTGACGCCGTCTTGGGCTCCACGATGACCTTCGTCCTGCCATTCTGCTGGTCTTTGTCTTGTTGCACCGATATGGAAACCTTTGCCTGATGCCTTGGTACTCCGCGCCTGCGCTTGCCCCCTTAGGACCCAAGGGGAAACGAGGACACTGCGTGCGCTGGCGCCCGCCTGGCCTTGGTCTTCATGGCTTGCGTCACGGGAACCTCACGAGGTACCCCTTGCCTTAATCTCTCTGCCCCCGCGCGAGCCTACCCGCACTACAAAAAAAGGACACATCCGTGACATTTTGGGCCAAACGAAAATTTTTTCTGTCATACATATGACACTTCTATGACGATAATTGTGACAAAACCCGGTATCATCATAGATGTGGTGGGCTCCTACTTCTATGACAAAAAATCATGACAGAAAATGGGCTTTTCGTCCTGGGCGGGCCAGAGACGCAGCTGCATGACATTCTTTGGGCCGTCCATGACAGAAAAAACCGTGGTAGAAGCGAGGGCGAGGAAAATTTCAAGGAGTTCCCGGTTACTGTGGGTGGTCGGGGGCCTAGCGATGCGCGTTTCTCTCGTACATGTATGCGAGTGTGTGCGAGGCGTTGGTTCTAACTAAACCCAAGCGAGGCGTTGGGCTCTAACTGAACCCGAGCGATTGCACTGCAGGCTAAGCGTTGCTGAACCCGAGCGATCAATTCCTTCCTATTGCTGCTAACTGAAGCCGATCGATGCTGCCTCTATGGATGAACAATGAGCGTTGCGGGGGGGGGTGGATGAATAGTGAGTGGTGGGAGTGGATGAACAGGACCCGTGGCGTTGCCTCTGGATGAACAGGACCCCAATCGATCGAGCCGGTTGGGGCTGGATGAAC